>NW_004949215.1:243191-248735 GCF_000317375.1 Microtus ochrogaster | reverse complement strand
TGCCTGAATCATTTGAGAATACAGGACATATGAGCCAATGAAGGAGGTTGTGCCAACACTGGACTGCTTCTTGTTTCTTACTGGCATTCAGTCTTCCACACAGTCAGAGAGGCAATGCTAGACAATTGCTAATTCAGCCCCGGAAGTACGACCCTACACCATAGGTCACAGCTTGGCCAAGCTCACCTCCATTCTGGGCTCCCAAGCATGAAGACTTTGTCGGTACCCTTTTCACAGATCCGTGACCACTGTCTATGCCCTGGTGACCAAGGATTGCTAGGTTTAGATGGCTTTGTTAGTCATAGCAGGGCCCCTGTATATGTTACAGCTCAGATGGAAACGTATCCTGCAGTGGGGAAACAAGGAATACCACAGAGTCACAACACACAGCAAACCTTACAAAGGAGAGGGAAAAATCCCAAGAAGGTGGCTGCCTCTGCTCAGATGAGAAGCAGCAGAGAACTGAGCTTAAGACAGGGTTTATATAGCTTTCCTTCCGGTAGGGCGGAGCTTTCCAAGATGGAGCTTTGCAAGGTGGGGGTTGGTGGTGTTTCAAGTACAGAACTTGAAGTAAACTCAGGAATTGGTGAGATTCGAAGCCCTAAGCCTGGGCTTTTTAACTCTGCAAGACAGAATGTTCCATGAGTGAAACCTGGTGGTTGAGGGTCCTCAGAAGTGAGACTTGGCCACTCACGCTCCAGTTACACCATCAATAATAGCTCCTTTTCCATGTTCTGCACTCTCAACTTCAGTGATGAGTATATTTTGTTTTCCAAACTATCTCATTCCCTGTCTCTGGGGTAACGGCAGTAAGATGGTGCACCACTCACTAAAGTAAAGGTATTCGTAGTAACCTATGATATGGAAGTCGATCCCCTTCTGTCATGTGTCCTTAGATAGTACAAAAACAGAAAGTCGGAGTGAGGTGAGGTTCACAGTGCTCAGTTCAAGTTTCCTCTGTGGCTGTAACAGAAGAGTGAGCACATGACTGGGAACAAAACACAATTATCCACAGTAATTATTATCAATCAATGGTTTTATCAATAGTATTATCAACAGAGTTCTGTGGAACACAGTCAGAAGAGAGCCCTGACAGCTGGTTGGGTGTCTTTTAAAAGAATAGACAGAATAGAAGGTCCATAACTTCTCCTGTTATAGTAATCATATTTTCCCCATTTTAATTTTAGAAAAAGAAGGGAAGCAGTTATACATGAAGAGGGGGAAAAGCCCCGGGCATAGTAGTATTTCCTCCTATGTCTGTTGAAGCTGCAGAAGAGGGGAAGTTATGGATAAATCCCAGCAGCAATTGTCTTTGAATGGGGAATTTACTGTAATTCTCCTCCACCACCATTTCTCCACCCAAGCACAGCTTTCTCACTCCCACAAAGATTTACATAATTGAGATGCTCCTTGAAGCCAATCAACAAAGCTGCACCAAAAACCCTCCGGGGCTGAGGACATACTGGTAAAGCGCGTATGCAACATGTTCAAGGCCCTGGGCCCAATGCTCGGCACTGAAAAAGAGGAGTACTAGCCAAACAGCTATGTCCACACGTGATCTCAAACACTCTACAGCCCAAGGAGTCCCAAGGAAAAGCTTCAAGGAGCAATTTGAAGGAAATTTTATATTCTAGCTTATATCCAGATTTCCCTCAAGTAAATTAGATAAATTGCCAGTTGGGAAAATATTTGTTTTTCATATATCCATTGAGACTTTTCTTCTCTCTACATTTATTTTTTTATATTTTTGACTTTTTAGCTAAATATCGACATTTATTTAATTCATCTTTTCAGGCTAATGGCAAACAGATTTCACTCTCAGAAAATGTCCATATTAAATGTTCTCTAAAATAGTAAATGAAACCAAGCTTTCCTCCTCATACAAACGTTGAGATAAAGAAGCTTGAGTCAGCACCCTCAGATACCAATTTCCTTGGATTTTTCATTCCAAACTTCTAAGAAAATGATAATATTCATTCAGGTGGGCTCAGAACATGTTCCAGATAGTACAATTATAATGTAAAAACGAACATTTCAACATGCCCTAAGTAGAAGTGCAATTATTAACAATAAATAGTGATCATGATCCCTCTCCTCTGAGTTGCCCCAGCACCTGCATGGGCCAATCAGCTTCCACAGCAGGTGGGAGGGGTCAGCAGCAGCACCTGATGGAGCAAAGGTTCCTGTCATCAGGCAGAGCTTTCAGTCCTGCCAATAATAACTTCCATATTTTGACAAAATGAAACTTGACATGAAAAACTAACTCAATTCCACAAGGTCTTGTACAGAACACACCAGACAGACGAACTCTGCCCTTGTACTTGTCGGTACATACAAGGTGTCATAAATTTCAGCTTCCCAGAACTGTGACAGAGCAAACTTGTTTGCTGGTGACTGTTGACTGGGAAATTTTTATTTTGCATTTTGAACTCAGCGTTCATATTGTTATATAATAATCAGAAACAGGGTGTTGTGAGAGATTTTTGATCAGATTTCTGTAAACTTTAGCATCTTGTCTTCACTTACCAATTTCCACTTTGAAACAACTTCACAAAGAAACCATTGATGATGAGGAAAAGATATCCTCATCCAAACTAATCTTCTAAAGGAATAACACTCAAGCCTCCTGTGTCTCCTTTCTTGTAGAGACTCTTGGACTGTGTGAGAACCATTAGATTTTCTTAAAGTCAATAGTAAGCAAACCCTCAGTAGATAAGTATGACTAAGAATTCATTTGAATTTTAGGAGATTTTAGTACCTCCCTTTCTGTCCTGTTTCCTATCCAAGGAAGACATAGATTTTTAAAAAATATGTTATAATATATTTTGATCAGAATCTTGTGCTGGAGGAGAGATATCTTAATTTTTATATTCATTTATCATGATTGGAGAACATACCTTTTTGGAAAAAAAGATTTTTTTTGAGGCCAAGTACTTAATTGTATTAATTTTATTTGCATTTATATGGGCATCAATACCTTCAATATTTGTTATCATATCATTAAATTCTCCTCTATCTTCATTTTGCTTTCTACAGAATCTTTCCTGGCCTCTAAAGGGGCTATTGAGATGCTGGAGGGACAGCTCCATAGATACAGAGTATGCGCTGTATAAGCATGAGGACCTGAGCCTGGGTCCTAACATTCACATACACAGCTTGGCATGACAGGCTTGTAGCCTTAGTAGAGTGGAAGGCCAAAGTCATTGGGAGAAAGATCCCTGAAACTTGCTGACCTCCAGCCTAGCTCCAAGTTCAGAAGAGACTCTGTCTTGATGTGGGAGTGTCATATATCAATCTGTTGATTTCATTGGTTAATTAATAAAGAAACTGCTTGGCCTGATAGGTTAGAACATGGGTGGGTGGAGTAAACAGAACAGAATGCTGGGAAGAAGGGATGTTAAGCAGACGCCATACCTCTCCTCTCTGAGCCAGACGTGATGAAGCTCCAACCCAAGATGGACGTAGGCTAGAATCTTCCTGGTAAGTCACCACCTCGTGGTGCTACACAAATTAATAGAAATAGGCCAAGCAGTGTTTAAATGAATACAATTTGTGTGTTGTTATTTCAGATAAAGCTAGCCAGTGGCTGGGAGCTGGGTGGCGGGAAGCAACCCGCAGCTCCTTCTACACTGTCTCAAAGGAATAATGTGGAGAATGTTGGCATAGGATATCTGATATCTTCCTCTAGTTTCCACAGCCATGTGCATACACACACATACACTGCACTCACACACATGTGAATACACACAAAAAAATGCAAAATAATGATTAAAATAGTCTAATAAGTACCAAATTGTTCTAGGAAATTAATTCATTTCACTTATTTAGCTGCATTATATGTATATATATGCATGTGGTTTATACTGTATTTCTTTGTATAGTCATTTTAGCACTGTATAATACATGAGAAACCACCCACTTCATCTAGATTTTAATCACAAGGCAGTGTCTCTGATCCTGGGTGGTAATGTCTGCTATTTTTCTCTCATTGCTTACCTCCTCTTTCCTCTGCTTCAGAAAAAAAGACTCTGTCTCCCAGATTTCTCTGATGCCAGGTATGGCCATGAATTCAATTCTGATCAATAAAGTGTAAGTGTAAAACCTTGTGACTGCCGGAGGGTTGTCTCTAAGCCTCAGTCTTCAGGCTCCTTGGTGTTCTCTGATGCCTCAGTTCCTTCCTCCTCTCCTGCTGCAGTTATTGATCCTCTGACACTCAACCACAACCTTGGCTTAATCTGTGTACTGTGAACTTTCTTTAGGAAAGGCCAGTTGACAACCACACAGTTCTCAAGCCTACCTACCTTCCAGGAACTGCTTTTTGGACGCCTTTAGAAGGTGACATTTAAAAGCACCGTGCTGTCTTTCGTGGTCTTCTGTGTCTGAAATGTATTGGATAGATCCTTTTTCAAAGCTCAGTTTTTTCGGAGTTCAGACAGGAAGCAGGTGAAACTCCTCTTTGCGTAGGGTGAACAATCCCGTGCTGTGGTGTTTAGCAGCAGTGTTATTACTGCAAGCTTTAGACTTGAGGTTCATGATAAAAGCTCCTGATGAGCACATCTTCAAAAACATTACTCAATGCTTTTATTTTTTTAAGGATATTTTCTCAGAAGACTTTCAAGTTCATTTTAATGCCAAGTCAGGAATTTTGATGGAGCAGCCTGACTCCATTTTAAGGTTGTAAGTGATCTTGTTACAAGGTCAGAATAAGGTCATTTCTGTAAAAGTCAAGTTTGATTGTGCTTTAACACACTTAGGGAGCTTGACATGCTCCCCACCTATGGAGTTTGACTCACACTTTGGAAGTACCCTGAACACTACCTTGTTGAGATAAAATGCCAAGGAATCCTGAGATGTTCTGCCAAGACAATCTATCAAATGTCTGCTTCTGTAATTTACTTGCCAAGTCCTTACATTGCCAAATTCCTCTAAAAACCCACAGTTTATACCTTTTTCCCTTATTAAAAAAAAAAAAAGAGGCCTGAAAAGTTCACCCACACTCCTCTCTCAAATCCTTCTTTGGAGAGTCAGCCCTATGCCTAGAAAATAAAACTTGCCTAATTGGCCTTTATTTGTGAGGTTGTCTTCATTCTCACTTGGTGGGAATAACATTCTCGGAGGCCTCAGCAAGAGCAAGACCCCAACCCAAATTCTGAAACTGGATTTGGGGTTGTGGTCTTTCCTCTTGCTTGGTGGGATTAACACTTTGACTCTTTGACCAGGCATGATGGCACATGCCAGTAATCCCAGCACTCAGGAAAGAGAGTCAGGAAGATCACAAGTCCTAGGTCTGCCTATACTATACAGTTCCAGGGATACAAAGTCTCAAAAACTTTAGTCTCATTGGAATTTTTTTGCAATCTCTTTGCCTTAGTTACTTTTCTATCACCTTGCTAAAACACCATGACCAATATAACTTATAAAAGTAATCATTCAATTTGGGGGTTATGGTTCCAAATGGTAACAAAATCCATTACCATCATGGCAATGAGGATGACACCAGGCAGGCATGTGTATGTGTGTATGTGTATGAGAGAGAGAGAGAGA
>NW_004949215.1:230494-243091 GCF_000317375.1 Microtus ochrogaster | reverse complement strand
GAGAGAGAGAGAGAGAGAGAGAGAGAGAGAGAGAGAGAGAGAGAGAGAGAGAGAGAGAGAGAGAGAGAGAGAGGAAGCAAATTAACTGGGAATAGTGAATAGTGTGGGCTTTTGAAATCTCAAAGGCCATACCTCCTAATCTTTTCTAAACAGTTCTACCAACCAGATGTTCAAATATATGAGCCTATGGGGGTATTCTTATTCAAACTACCATACACTTCTTCCTGGATCATTACATTTCACATCCAGAGTTTATGGCAAAAATATAACAGGAGGAAAATAATTTTGTTTTGAAACAAAATCTCTGTAACATGAGGGCTGGCTTGTTTGTTGGTGTTTCTGTCCCGCCCAGTTCCCCACAACTGTTTAGCCCCAAAGAAAGTCACACATAGATCTCCGTAAATTATAAGATGATTTGGCCCACTACCTCTAGCCTCTCACTGGCTAACTCTCACATCTTGATTAACCCATTTTTCTGATCTATGTTAGCCATGTGGCTCAGTACCTTTTTCAGTAGGGCAGATCACATCCTGCTGCTTCGGTGGTCTGGGCAGGAGTGGGAGGAATCAACTTCCTCCTTCCCAGAATTCTCCTGTTCTCCTTGCATCATTTCTCCTTCCTGTCTGGTTATCCCACCTATACTTTCTGCCTGGCCAATCAGCATTTATTTAAAACATGATTGACAGAATATAGACAATTCTCCCACACATAGTCTCAGGTAGCTCAACTTGACCTCAAACTTACTACACAGCTGAAGACAACCTTAGAATTCTTAATCCTCCTGCCTCCACATCTTAGCTGCTGAAATTTCAGGCATTCACCAAGTTTCTGAAGTGCTGGAGGTTGAATTCAGGGCTTTATGTGTTCTAGACAGTTAATCACAATTGTAGAATGTTCCATATAAGGTTCTCTTTCTCTTCAGGATCTTTCTTTCACAGTAACCACTCTAGAATCTCATAAAAGGGGGATGGAGAGGTTAAAAGTCTCTTAGCAACCTTCAGTGGCATCAGTTGGGATCCACCAAGAGGGTATAACAGTCTACTGCAGGACAGTTAGCTGTGATTCTCCACTGAGGACCTCACACTCACATCCCAAACATCTGATTTTCCTTATCCCTCATGCATGAATATCTATGTTAAAACGTTCTTTTAACAAATTGCCATTCTGTGGGGCTGGAACAAACTCAGCAGTTAAAAGCACTGGCTGCACTTGCATAGGACCAGGTTTCCATTCTCAGCACCAACAAACTGGCTCACAACTGCCTGTAACTCCAGTTCTAGGAGATCAGGTGCTCTCTCTGGCCTTTATGGGCACTAAGCACACAAGTAGTTCACAGACATACATGCATTCAAGATACCCATATACAAGAATAAAAATAAAAGTAATTAATAAACTGTCAATCTCTCCTAGAGAAGCCCACACTAATTCTCTTGGATCAGGTGTGGAGGTCAGAGGATAACTTGCAGGAACCTATTCTCTTCTCTCATGTGGATTCTGGGAGTTGATCACAGGTCACCAGGCTTGGCAGCAATCATCTTTATCCACTGCACCACTGATCCCATCTTCCTATTTTTAATACAACCCAAGTTCTATTTCTTTCTGTCTAGTCCCTAAACTCTCCTCTGCGTTGAAGCCAAAAATCTTTGTTAGCTCTGAATGCTACTGAGGATGACAGCATGGCACTGTGTCTCTAGCCCTTCACCATTAACACCACAAACAACATGCTGGATGTCAAAAGGAATTCCTTGGTGTTTGAACATCTCTATTACGAACAGTGCGTTCTTAGGAAAATTTTGTAGTGGACTTACATCTTGCTTTTCTCATAAAAACTTCTAAAAAATGATAGATATTGGTAAAGGTTTATTGATATAATATAAAAGCAGGGTCCTTGGATTTGATGGAAACTTTCTAATCACAGGCGGGCTTAAAAGCTCACAGTCTCACAAGACTCCCTGAGTTACCTGCTCCAGGGTCCTTGTCATACAGCTTTGAATAATAAATTTCATAAACCCAGGTAGTGTGTGCTTTAATAAAGGAGTTGATTATGGGTTCATTAGTGGGAACCTGAGAGAAAGCAAGCAGTGCCCCAGTGCAGCAGAGAAAGGTCCCAGAGGCGGGCACCATGATGACATTTATTTGGGGGATTTTTCTAAGACTTATGCCAAAGGCTGGGTTGAGACCTAGAGAGATGATGTCAGTCCATGTGGCCCACCCACCAGGTGTGTATGCATCTTTCCGTTCCTGTAGCCAGGTTGTGGATACCAATACACTCCGGGGCCTCTAGACAGAACATTTCTGAGAGGTTTGTCTGCTGGCCTGAGAAGAATTGAAAACAAGACATGAATCAGTGACTCTAGCCAGAATATTTCTGACATTCCTAGTCAAAACCAAGAATCAGAGCTGCCTGTTTTTAGGGTCCTGGTGCCATCTGCCTGACTGGTTCCTAGCTCCTTTTCTCATCACCCTGACATTTATTTATTTATTTATTGAAAACAGATTCTTTTCTTATATAATATAACCTAATTATAGTTTCCTCTCCCTCTAGTCCTTCAGTTCCTCCCCACCTCCTTTTCTCTCCAGATTCACTTCCTTTCTGTCTCTCTTTAGAAAGTAACAGATTTCTAAGAGTTAACAACCAAAATTGACAAATTAAACTATAATAAGATGAAGCAAAAAAAAACCCACTTTCATATCAGAGTTGGGTATGGAAGACCCACAAGAAGAAAAGAGTCCTAAGAGCAGGCAAATGAGTCAAAGATCAACTTGTTCTCAAAGTCAAAAATCCCATAAAAATACTAAGCTAATATCTATTATAGATATTATATAGATATTAGCTTAGTATTTCTATACAGAGTATAAAATACTTTATATATGTATGTATATGTATATATACATATATATATATGTATATATATACAGAGAACCTGATGTAGACCCAAGTAGACCCTGTATTTGCTGCTTCAGTCTCTGTGAGCTCATATGTGCCTTGCTTAGTTGAGGTTAAAAGATTATAGGAGTCAGAGGGGGTGGAAGGGCACCAGGAGAACAACTGAAGCAACTAAGCAAGGCACATATGAGCTCACAGAGAGCTCTCCATAAAATCCCTCCCCTTAGAGAGTTGGAGAACTCCAATTTCAACTCTCTCCCCACATAATATCTGTCTGTGGATCTCTGCATCTTTTCCCATTTTCTGCTAGAGGAAGACTATCTGATGATGACTGGATAAGTCACCGATCTATGAATATAGCAGAACAGCATTAGGAATCACCTTATTTGATTGTTTTAGACCAGTCATTTTTGGTTTCATCCTATGCCTCTGGACTATCTAGTCTCTAGTTCTTGGTTACCCAAGCAGTGTCAGGCATGGGTCCTTCTCTGGAGTGGGCCTTAAGTTAAATCAGACGTTGGTTGGCTATTCCCACAACTTCTCTACCACCACTGTCCTAGCACATTTTGCAAGCAGGACAGATTATAGGTCAAAGGTTTCATGGCTGGATTGGTGTTCATGTTTCTCTTTTGGTAGCCTGTATAGTGCCCTCTCACACCAAAGAAACTAGAACATAGGGGTGAATGCCCCCTAGGTACCAGCTCAATTTCTCCATGTTCAATGACTTGTATGGATGCTGTCCTTAGCAATTGAACTTCACTATCAGTCTTTTTGGAGAGTAACCATTTGTCTTACCATGAGCCTAGATTCTTTGGGGATTTCCGTGGAATCCCCTTTGCCAACAACTCAGTTGAATGCAACCCATCCCCTCCACTGGAACCATTACTTGGCTATAAAAGATGGCCAGAAGAGACTCCATACCCCCCATTACTAGGAGCCCTCATTGGGATCATATTCAAAAGCACTAGGGACTTTCCACCACACTAGTTTTCCAAACCAGCCCCCAAATGTCTTCCAATCCCAGTTATCTCTAGCCACACTCTCTCCCTCCATCCCATCTCCATCCTAACCTGATCCCTCCCCACTCCTGACCCCACCTGCCACCAGTCCACCTGTAAAATCTATTCTATTTCCCCCTCCAAGGGGATCCATTAAATCCCCCCTGGACCTCACTTCTTTACTTAACTTCTCTGGGTCTAAGGGATATGCTTAGTTATCATTTACTTAATGGTTAATATCCACTTCTAAGTGAATATACACCATATTTATCTTTCTAGGTCTGGGTTACCTTACTCAGCATGATTTTTTTTTCTAATTTCATCCATTTACTTACAAATTTCATAATGTCATTTTTTTACACTGAGTAATACTCCATTGTATAAACGTACCATATTTTCTTATTTATTCTTCTGTTGAGGGACAACTGGATTGTTTCCAGCTGCTGGCTATTATGACTAAAGCTGCAATTAGCATGGTTGAGAAAGTGTTTTTATGGTAGTATGGAGTCTCCTTTAGGTATATGCCCAAGACTGGTATAACTGGGTCTTGAGGTAGATTGATTCCCAATTTGCTGAGGAAGCATCATATTGATTTCAAGGGCATCTGTACAAGTTTGTACTCCCACTAGCAATGAAGGAGTATTCCCCTTGCTCCACATTCTCACCAGCATGAGCTTGTGTTATTAATCTTAGCTATTCTGATAGATGTAAAATGAAATCTCAGAGTCATTTTGATTTACATTTCCCTGATGGCTAAGGATGTTGATCATTTCATTAAGTGTTTCTCAGCCATTTGAGACTCATCTCTGTTTAGAATTTTCTGTTTATGTATGTATCCCATTTTTAAATTAGATTGTGTGGGTTGTTGATGTCTAGTTTCTTGAGTTCTTTATATATTTTGTATATTATTCCTCTATCACATACAGAATTGGTAAAAATCTTTTCCCATTCTGTAGGCTGCCATTTTGTCCTATTGATGGTATCCTTTGCTTTACAGAGGCTTTTAGTTTCATGAGGTCCCATCTAATAATTATTGATCATATGTCTGCACTATTGGTGTCTGTTCAGGAAGTCCTCTCCTGTGCCAATGCATTCAAGGCTATTCTCCACTTTCTCTTCTATCAAGTTTAGTATATCTGGTTTTATGTTGAAGACTTTGATCCACAGGGACTTGGGTTTTCTGCAGGGTGATAAATATGGGTATATTTGCATTCTTCTACATGCAGACATACAGTTATGCCAGCCTATTTGTTGAAAATGTTGTCTTTTCACCTGACCCAAGCTAGTGGGAGCTTACTGACTGTAGACTGACAGCTGGGGAAACTGCATAGGACTGAACTAGGCCCTATGAATATGAATCACAGTTCTGTGTCTTGGGCAGTTTGTGGGGCCACTGGCAGTGGGACCAGGATTTATTCCCAGTGCATGAACTGGCTTTTTGGACCCCACTCCTTATGGAGGGATACCTTGCTCAGTCTAAATACAGTGGGGAGAGACTTGGTCCTGCCTCAACTTGATATGCCAGACTTTGTTGACTCGCCATGTGAGACCTTATCCTTTCTGAGGAGTGATTGTGGGGTTATGTGGAGGGAAGGAAGGAAGAGAGCCGGAGGAGGAGGAAGGGGGAATTGTGATTAAGTTGTAAAATGAAAAAAAAAAAGAAAATATTATCTCTTTCTAGTGTGTGCTTCTGGCTTCTTTATCAAAAATCTGGTGTCCGTGTTTATCTGGATTTATGTCTGGGTCTTCAGTTTGATTCCATTGACCAACTTGTCTGTTTGATGTCAACACTGTGAAGTTTTTATTGTTAGACCTCTGTAGAGAAGCTTGAAATCAGTTCCTTTTTTGTTCAGGATTATTTTGGTGATCCAGAGTTTTTTGTTTCTTTGTTTGTTTGTTCATTTGCTCTTCAATATGAAATTGAGAATCATCCTTCCAAGGTGTGTAAAGAATTATGTTGGAATTTTGATAGAGGTTGCATTGAATGTATAGATTGTTTTTAGTAGAATGGCCATTTTTACTATGTTAATCCTAACCATCCATGAGCATGGGAGATCTTTCCATCTTCTAATATCTTCTCCAATTTATTTCTTCAAATATTTGAAGTTTTTGTCATACAGGTCTTTCTCTTGCTTGCCTTGATATTTTATATCTTGCATTTTATTTGTTTATTATTTGTGGCTATTGTGAAGGGTTTTGTTTTTATTATTTCTTTCTCAGCCCATTTGTCATCTGTGTATAGGAAGGCTGCTGATTTTTTTAAGCTACTCTTATATCCTCCTCTTAGCTGAAAGTGTTTACCAGCTGTATCACTTTGACATTTAAAATAATGTCACATACCAGAGCTTTTAAAACAGTATTTACTGGGTGAAATTCATAGAGACAAGGGAAAGAACAAGTAAGTGGCTTCTCTGGAGGCAGTGGACAGGCCCATACTTGGGGGCAACACAGCAAATTAACAGGGCTTATGTCAGATCCTAAGAAAGGGTTCACAGTCTTAAGGCATAGAAACTCTAAGTGCTTTACCCTGGTATTGAGGGCAGGTTCCACATAATGTCTTTTTATCAATGTAAGGAAACCAGTAGCCTCCAGGCCTGCCCTGAAACCTCAGCACAAAGTTGATTGATTCAAGTACTAGGCCAAAGCACAACTTAAGTAAATCAATTTCCTCCCTAGAAGCACAGGCCACAGAGAAGCAACTTGACCTATATGTGAAATCCAATCCAAAAGCAGCAGGGATGCATCTGGGGAAGGCATGTGTGTAGTCATGGTAACCATGACCACCTCTTTGTAATGCAGGAAGACTATTTGTCCTCAGTTCAAAAGTTTACTTAATGGGTGTTTATTTACCATCCACTGTGTGCCAGACTGTATTCTGGGTGCTGTATCTATAGCAAATGCATAAAAAATGTAAGATTTTATAAAAATTGAATTCAATAAGCTTCAAACATAAGTCAATTACACGTGTGTTAGATAAGTAAAAGAGAAAAGAATCAAAGCAGGTTAGAGGTACAGCGGTTGCTATGCAAGATGACAGGAAGATAAGTCCCCTTGAAATTTTAGGAGGATGTCAGAATAGGCAAGTAACATTTGTGAGAGGCTTTGAAGCAGATGAGAGAACACCTTGAAGAAATCTGGGGCAAGAGCTTCCCAGGGAGAGAAAAGGAACCAGTTCTCAGCCAGTAAACACCTCCCGTATTCAAGGGCTAGGTGAAATGGGAAGCCACAGGAAGCCTCCGAGCAGAGGAGGATGTGATCTCGCTTCCATTCAGAAGCCTCAATCCAGCTGTTCTGCTGAGAATAGGGGTGGTAAGATGAAAGCAGGAAAACTATTGAATTAACATCAGAGCAGATGGGGCTGGTTACACTGAGCTCAGATGCTCCCTGCACAATGAAAAGCCCACTCGGGAGTAGCTGTTGACACTGTTCCTGCTATGGAAAGGGGGTTTAAACATATTAAGTGGCATTTCTGGGAATTCTTTGGCCGAGGAGCTCCTGTGAGCTGACCTGTGAGGTTGGAGGAAATAATAGGAGATTCATTGTGCCTCTTCCAGGAGGAATAACATAATGATGCATCCTTCTGTTATGTAAGACTCTGTAGACTCAAAACAGCTTCAAAACGTGGTGTTGACAGTAATGGAAAAATTGGAGCAGAAGGGACAGTGAATGGCTAATAAACCTGTTCTGCACAATGATGGGTAATTAACGGATGAAAAGAATGTGAACTCCTGAGCATGCAGGAGATATCAACCATCAGCAGGACCGTCTATATAATTTTCAGGGTCCAGTGCAAATAAAAAGAAACATGTGCTTCTTATCCAAACTTAAGATAGTGGTAGCAGAGCTTTAAATGAATTGCACTGCACAGGGGTTGTGCTAGCCCTGGTCTTCAGTTTTAATTACTCATAGTCAAATTATTCAGGCATTGATGTTACAGATAAGAGCATAAAAGGACTCACAATAATGTGACAATAATTCACTGCAGTTACAACAAGGAAAGACAGATTAGATTCACCCAATTTTAAGCTAGTGAGATACCCCATGGTGTGGGTACCAAAAACTGAATATAATCCATGGTGCCAGGAGAGTTCTATCTATAGAGGAGGTCTTATTAGTCCAACCAAAACGGGGGCTGAGTTTTTACAACTTCATCATATTCGTTGTCTTTACCCACAAGAACTGCCTAGGCAGGGATGACAGCTTTGTTCCCTTCTGATAACATCAGCAACATCCCTCTGTTATGGGAGACTTGATCAGGGATCAGGGGAAACCCATTAAAAGAAAACTAGTTTCCTGGCGTGGGTGGAGACATTACATTCTAAACCTTCCAAAACATAAAAACTAATCCAGCTGAGCCAATCAATCACCTAGGCAAATCCATGCCTCAGGAAGGAGGATTCACCGTAAGCCAGGAGAGAGATGGAAGGAATAATTATCCGTTTCATGAGCTTGCCAAAGACTGAGATTTTTATCCATGACACTGCCAAAAGAGATGTCAAAAGGCTCCTTCTCTTCCAAAATTTCTGGTACCGGAAACTTCCCCAAGACCTCCCAGTGAGGACACCCCCCTTTTCCAGCAGGAAACAGCTGCAAGAATGACAACTGTGTTCCCCTTTCCACCTGTCTATATCGGGAATGTTAGCTGTGGGATCTCCTTTGTGCAAAGCACATTCCTTTTGGTTGAATTTTAACAATGCTAGTCACTTCAGTAATTTTGTTTCAGAAATAAAGTAACTTGTTACTGTAGATTCTTTCCTTCCCTGCCCTGTTGACCCCAAATAACAGCTAGCCAGGAAGAATGCTTATCAATTACCTGATCACCTAGGGCTGTTTAACTTCTCATCAGTTACCCCCAGCAAGTGCCAATTGCCAGCCAAAACAGGAAACTTTTATGAACCTCTTTTTTCCTACCTCCCCTTCTAACCTATAACTGTCCCAGATATAACTCTTCACTTTCTACCCTATAACTGCCCAGATGTAACCCCTCCCCTTTCTACCCTACAACTGCCCAGATGTAACCCCTCCCCTTTCTACCCTACAACTGCCCAGATGTAACCCCTCCCTTTCTACCCTATACCTGCCCAGATGTAACCCCTCCCTTTCTACCCTATACCTGCCCAGATGTAACGCCTCCCCTTTTTACCTTTACAACTGCCCAGATGTAACCCCTCCCTTTCTACCCTACAACTGCCTAGATGCAACACCTCCCTTTTCTACCCTATACCTGCCCAGATGTAGCCCCTCCCCCTTTCTACCCTATAACTGCCCCAGATGCAAACAGACAAGGGCTCTGATTCTTAGAGAGACCTCCCTCTGTAGGTTTTTCCCTAAAATAAAGGCCTGTGTTGTCTTAGGTCCTTTGCTTGTACGTCTTTCCTTTGCGTTGACCTTTCAGAGATAATGCACTGTTCTTTCCTGGAACTCCCACCCCAGACGCCATTGCTTGGGCAGCCACGGACCTGCAGACAGGCTAAGCCAGCTCGCTTTTCTGAATGACTTGGGAAAGTCTAACTTATCCTTTTTCTTCTTTTTATGCCCTTTTTGTTCTTCTGGATACTTCCCAAAGTCTGCTCATCTTTCTCAGCTACTCGGAACTTTCTCATTTTTATTTTCTGAAGCTCACATATGGCTATGTACCTGCTTAGAAATGGCATGGTTTTCTCTCTTCCTCTTCATATTCCTCCTCTGGACAGCTGCTGGGATTTGTAGCTTGCCCACCCTGGGGCGTTTCTTTTAAATACTGATAAAGTTGTCCTCATGCTTTCTTCGAAGTTCATTCTTAAACTTCTTGGTTAATGAAACTAGAAATCTTGAGATAGAATCCCAAGTTCCCTGGAAACGTAGTATACCAAGCAGCGCTCCCCAAAATTTCAATAATACCTCCACAGGAATCCCAAATTCCCTGGACATGTGGTACACCAAGCAGCGCTACCCAAAATTTCAATAATACTTCCACAGGAGAAATTATATTATTAAAATTGCTTAGTATCATCCATCTGGAAATTGTTTTCCCTTCTAAGGCAAAGAGTGAAAATATAAAGAATTAATAAAATAGCCATGGAAGGGTGTGTGCACTAGTTAAATTCTCAGGCTCCGAAATAAAATATATTTGTTCATACCTCATAATGCTACTTCAGTCAAAGACAAACTATACATATAACAATGGCTCAAGAAGATTATAGTAAAACTGACATTTTTCTTTTTTCTTTTACCCTGATCAGAATGGCAATCATAAGAAAATAGCTGAAAATGCTGGCAATGATGCAGAAAAAGGAGAACCCTTATTTGCTGCTGATAGGAATGTAAATTAGACTAGCCAGTGTAAAAATCAGTATGGAAGCTAAGATGAATTCCACTGCATGACCCAGGTGTACAGTCTTCAGTCTGTTCCTGAAATACCTTAAGTCAACCTCACAGAAATCCTTATGCATTGATGGTTATTACCACATCATTAACAATACCTAAGTTACGGAATCAGCCTACGTGTCCATCAAAAAAGAATTAGAGCAAGGCATTGTGGAATGAGCCTGTGCCACAGAAGCAAAGTTCAAGGTCATTCTCAGCTACACAGTGAGTTTGAGGTCAGCCTTGATTGCATGAGACCCTAACTCAAAAACGTCAGAACCAAATAAACAAATGAATAAAAACAAAAAAATGGATGAAGGAATATGGAATACACACAATAAAATTTTATTCAGCCATAAAGAAGAATAAAAGTGTATGCTATCTGTCAGAAAATGGATGTAACTGGAGATCATTATGCTATTCAATTATTACGCTAAGCAGACTTAGAAAGATAAATTTCGGGTCCTCTCATTTGTGGATCACACACACACACACACATCCACACAAACACACAGACATGCAGTAGATGAAGAAATCTCTGAAGAAGAGAAGGGAACTAACTGGAGAGAGGAAGAGAAAGGAGAAGGGAAGGGTGGAAGGGATGTGGTCAAATTCTAAAAACTTGCATGAAAATGTCCTGGTGAAGCTCAGCATTATGTATAGTGAATATATACCAACTAAAACGATTTGCAAGTTCCCATGAGCAATATTCATGTGTTTGTGAATAATTCTGATAAAATCAAATTCATTTCACTGCCAGGCATAAAAGTATAATACATGTGGTACATATAATTGTATACAGTACATAATACTCAATGACAAATAAGAGGCTGAAATCAGCATCCCCGGAGAGGAGAATGGAACACAGCAAACCACAACCATAGCACCAGAAAAGAGCTTAACCTTGAAGCACCCATTATGGGGTCCTGCTCACCACTGGGGAGTAAGCCACAGAGAAGCAGTACAGCTGGAGAGACGGCAGGGACATGGAAGGGAGTCTCGACACCTGGTCCCAGCCAGCCAGGTATATGGCAGAACTGACTGGGGTGACCTGACAGAGCCGTGGTCAACACTGGCAGAGTGGGGGGCAGGGGGAGGTTGTCCACCACCAAGAGCTGAGCACACATACAGACACACAGCACTTTCTTCACTTCACTGCCCATTTTTGTGTATGTTAGCCTTTAGTTTACTTTTTTAAAGATTTGTTTTACTTTTATATGTGTGTTTGTGAGTGAAGAGCATCGTGTCATGATTGCAGGCATCAGTACAGTCAAAATCCCCTGAAGTTGGAGTTACAGACCATAGTGAGTTATTGGACCTGTGTGCTAGGAACTAAACTCAGGTCCCCTGCAAGAGCAGTGTGTGCTCCTAACTGCCAAGCCATCTCTTCAGCCCCTACATGTACTCTTTTGTTCACTTTTCATTTACTTTTTATTTTTTCCCTTTTTTGTGCTTATGCTTTGGTGCTTTGTTTTTCATTCTGCAGATCTCAGATAGAAATTTTCTTCTTTTCCTTTTTATTTATTCTTCTCTCATACAATACACCCTGACCACAGTCTCCCCTCACTCCATTCCTTCCAGTCTGCCCCCAAGTCCTTTCCTCCCTCCAACTAAGTGTTCAGTTGAATCGTCCCTTGCATATCACTGGAAAACCTTTTTATGTCTGTCCTTCCTTTATGTAAACTTAATGTATAATATGGCAGATTCCCACCACCATACACAGAGACATTTCCAGGCCACACAGCGTGCTGCATGACATATTTAGCTTTTACTCAGATAAAAAGGATTTATGTGTTGTACATTCCTTCTCAGAGTTAAAGTGGTGAGTACGGCTCCTACCAAGTAGTCCCAGAGATGGTGGTAATGGCACCTCTGCAATATTGAAGGGCAGGGAGGAGTGGAGCTAACATCTAGAGCCACTGCAACCAAGCTGCTTACCATTTTAAGAAGTGGTCCTGGTAAGAGAGGAATTACAGATACACAATAAAGACAGATTCAGATAATTTAAAAAAAGTCCTCTAAATGGGTCACAGTGTTGGATAAATGTGCATAGGCCTGAGTGGAGGGAGAGTACAGACAGTCATAGGTTAAAGGAGTAAAGATAATAAAATAAACATTAAACTTGTAGAAAAAGTAATACAGTAGGAAAACGAAGAGACATAAAGATGGAAAATACAAGAGCAGTGAGTGCCTGCCTACCGGGCAGGCCTCAGGGTCCCCTGTAAGGGAGCTCAGGCACCTTCAGCTCCTGCGCCAGGCTTCCTGTGCTCTCCTGGATACCGCCCCCCCTTGCTCCGTCCATCCTTTTGTCACCGGATCATTGGGCTACCGGGTGGCCCTGTTTAGTTGCTGAGGAATCCCATCTGG
>NW_004949215.1:219456-223599 GCF_000317375.1 Microtus ochrogaster | reverse complement strand
TGGGAGGGGGGGGAAAGTGGGAGGAGTGGGAGGCTGGGAGGAGGTGGAAATTTTTTTTCTTTCTTAATAAAAAAAAGCTAAAATAAAGATGGAAAATACACAGAGAGTCTGGATTATGTATATTATTATGTTTTCTTTGAATTTTTTGACTACAGAGAGATATTTGATTCTGAGGGCTGCCAAGCTCAACCAACATATGTATTTTAAAGTTATCTTGACTTCAAAATTTGGTTTTAAGGATGTGTTGTTTTGGAAAAGAGGTTCTACTTTTCTTTCCACAGAGGATGAGAACCTATTGAACCCTTCCAAACTAATGTGGTTTGAAGAACCAAGACCCTCCAAAAGGTCACAATACACAAGCCCAAAATCACCCAACAAAATTTGCCCAACAAAAAGCAGGAAGCAGTTTGGAGAAAACTATGCCCAAACTCCCAAATATTGTTTATAAATGTTTACACTTATAGGGTTATATGCTATAGAGATTTGCATTGGTATGGCTTTTGGTTTATTGATACAAATTTAAGGTCAATCTTGTTGCATATATACCTCTTGATTAAGGTATTGTGTTTGTGCAACTCATTTAAAATGCAATGTATAACTAAGAAATATAGGTTAACAGAGAGTCACTATAATAGTCAAACTTGTAGTCATGTTAGTTAGGTTTTCTAAATATACAGAGATGTATTTCAGATGAATAGATATTCTTTAGATCTTTCAAAGACTACAGAATACGACATTTAAAATGTTTTAATAACTTAGGACTTTTCATGACAATGAGACACATCTGCTCCTGGAAGCACCAATTACTTCAAGAGGATGATGGGCATAGAAGAGGCTCCTTATGGAGTTTGTTAGACATTTGAGCAAGAAATTGCTCTAGCCTAAACTGTTTGACTGGACTTGAAGGACCCACAGAAAAATGACTGCTGAAGCTGCTTAAAGAAGGGAAGACAGTCCTTAGGGGTTACTGCTTCATAAAAGAGTCTGCCAGACATTTTTCAGCACACAGAAGAAAGCGACTGACAAACTGGCAATATAGGTAGAACTATCTATGAAATTATTTGCTTCATGGAAAAGTCTTCTGGATACTATGGGCCAGTAGGCTGAAGATGGGTGCCTGTGATGTTATAGAAGACCTTTGGATGACTGTCCAGGTATCGAGATGTCTCTGTCAATTCTAAAGTTTTGGAAGTTGTTTACAATGCACTTCCTGTTTATTTAGGTAATATTATATCCTTCTAGAGTCTTTGATAGAGTTGAAGAATGGATAGTTATAGTTTTCCTTAGTTATGATAAAAGATAAAGTAGATATAAATATTGTAGCTGTAATTCTTGCTTGATACTGGTTTTGTTATATGTAATTTTACTATGTTAAAACCTTCCTTTTCATTTAAACAGAAAAGTAGAAATGGTGTGGGAAGTATATGTGTTGCTTTTATTGGTTAATGAATAAAGAAGCTGCTTTGGCCTGTGATAGAGTTAGGTGGGGAAAACTAAAGAGAATGCTGGAGGAAGAAGACAGAGTCAAGGAGAAGCCGTGTAGCTGCTGCCAACCTTGCCAATAGGCCATGAGCCTTGTGGTAAAATATAAAATAATAGAAATTGGTTAATTTAAGATATAAGAGGACCAGAAATATGCTTAAGCTATTGGCCAACTAGTGATATAATTAATACAATTTCTGAGTGATTATATTAGGTAGCCTGAAAAATGATGAGAATCTGGAAAAACAGCCTCAGACAATATTTCATTCCATACCTTGAACATTCCTTGAACATTTCATGCCTTGAACATTCCTTCTTAATTCCCTTCTCTCTTTCCCATTCCCTCCTCAGTTCACTACAAATATTGATACATTTAGTTCTAAACAAACTATAAACTCTCCTTCCCCAACCAGCACCCTACTGCTGCAGTCTCTGAACCTAGGAGGGGCACAGTAACCAAGAGTGATTTCTGCTCTTAGCAGTAGGGCTACTTTCAAACCATCGTAGTTGCTACTGCAGTAGACTTTCTTTCTGGCCACGAATGGAAGCAATGACAGCTTAACAGACCAATTAAAAGACACAGATTGAATGGGTTAGAAAGCAAGATCCATCTATCTGTTGTCTTCAAGAAACATCACCAACAAAGACATTATGAAGAAAATCATGAAATTACCAGGGAAAAGAATTGGAAATCATTGTGTTAAATGAGGTGACCCAGGTTCAGAAAGATGAACAATGCCTCTAGTCTCTCATATTAGAATCCTAGCTTTTAATTTCTATATATGTGGGTGTGTGTGAATATAAATCATAAAAACTAAAAAGTAGACCATGGCAATAGAGAAGATGTTTTTAAGAAGGGGTTTGAGAAGAATAACATGTGTGTATATGTGACATGAAAGGAGAGCCGGACAATCGGCTGAAACAAAGATGTGTGAAATGCCATTAGGAAGTCTGCTCCTATGTATTCTATTTTTACAATTGAATAAGGAAAGGTTTTTTTTAATAGAGATGAAGCAATTGAACACTGTAACAGAACACTTGCCTAGTATGCACAAGGCCCTCAGTTTAATCTCCAGTACTTCAAAAACTAAGAAACAACACATGAATAAATATGTTCGTTTTCTACTTGTAAAAATAGTGAAAGTTACATGCACACATGTATTCACATAATCATGAAATGCTTTCTCATATCTTCTCTGTTATTCTGAGAGCCTCCCCCAGCCCATTCCTGGATGAGACCAGTGTCTCTTAGGAATGAGCACTGGAGAGAACAGTGGAGTTTGGAAGCAGATGAGTGTTTTTACAGTCTGTTTGTGGACCTGCCACATGGAGGTGCTGTTCACCAAAACTGCAAGAGCCTTTCTGCAATGTCTTCACTGTTTCTCTTCAGCAGGATCCTGCAGGCAGACTATTACCTGGTGTTGAACACTCTGCACTCTCTAATTCCGATCTTTATGTTTGGTTAGTACATTTTATAAGAATACATTGTATAAAAAAGAAAAAAAAAGAATTTTACAGTAGAGTACAAGCGGTGGTCCATCAGGTAAAAGTACCTGCCACATGGGGCTGGAGAGATGGCTCAGTGATTAAGAGCATTGCCTGCTCTTCCAGAGGTCCTGACTTCAATTCCCAGCAACCACATGGTGACTCACAACCATCTGTAATGAGGTCTGGTGCCCTCTTCTGGCCTTCAGGCATACACAGAGACAGAACATTGTATACATAATAAATAAATATTTTTTTTAAAAAAAGAATACATTGTATAGTCTCAAAATCTTGAAAGCTTTCTCCAAATAACATGATCATGGTCACACCTATAAAATAAACATTTTCCCTTTGCAGGAGGAACTACTGGCAATTCAGTCAAAGAGACAAACCAAGTACTTGTGTCATGAGGAACTTGTGACTATGGGTTGTAATTATAAACCAAGAGGTACCCCACTCTTCTCTGGTATGCTTGATATCCCAACAAAGCTCCTCCGTTTAAGATAGAGACAATGGAAAGCAGTAAAAACTTTGAGCCAGAAACATTAAAGAAAAAAAAAACCCTGCCCACTGTGAAATATTTAGTGTGGGTATCAGACTCCACCATGTACTACTGCCTTCTGAGAGACACAGTGCCAAGGACACAGTGGGGAACTCTACAAAAGCCTCAAGGGCCCAGATGAAGTATGCTTTGAAACTGTGAGACCCAAGCTGAGGAACCTCATTCTGTCTAACACAGGCAGTCTGGTTGGGACATTATTACAAGAACTAAAAAAAAATTATCTGCAAGGGCTCAAAGGCATGGTGGTTTCTCTGACTAAGGAAGGACAAGGTCAGGGAAGAGTCACAGACAATGTCCCTCTTCCCAGTTGTGCTAACTCTTGTCCTTGGGGGCACCTTGCAGGATGCTTAGGAATTAATGTCTAATGACTTAGATGCCAGTCCTGGCTCTGCTACTTACTAACTGTGCAGATTTGACCAAGTTAATTGCTGTCGCAGAGCTTTAGTTTTTCCTTTTTTTTTTAATTTATTTATTTATTGAGGATTTCTGCCTCCTCCCCGCCACCGCCTCCCATTTCCCTCCCCCTCCCCCGATTAAGTCCCTCTCCCTCATCAGCTTGAAGAGCCATCAGGGTTCCCTGACCTGTGGGAAGTCCAAGGACCGCCCACCTCCAT
>NW_004949215.1:200115-218196 GCF_000317375.1 Microtus ochrogaster | reverse complement strand
GCAATACCACTCTTGGGAATATACCCAAGAGAGGCCCTATCATACAACAAAAGTATATGCTCAACTATGTTCATAGCAGCATTGTTTGTAATAGTTTTTCCTTTTTAAAAGTCTGTTAGGGAGCATTTGTTGTACCAAGCAGCAGGCTTCATGATGGCAATTTTGTTCAAGTCTATCATGTGCTTTGACCAGAATCATTTCTCATTACTCTCTCCTGCCCCTCCTTCCATAAAATGTTCTTCTAAACTGATTCTAGCTTGTGTCCAGTTGACATAAAACCAGCCAGCACATCAGGCTCCCTAGCTTATGAGCTCCCCAGCAATCAACTCTCTTTCCTCCCATCTTGCCCCATGAGCACTGGGGAAATAGATGGATGCTATTACATTCATCTTTTTACATGGATCCCAAAGATCAAACTCAGGTGGTCAGGCTTGTGCAGCAAGCCTCTGGACTTGTTGAACCATCTTGAGGGTTCCATGAGAGTCCCCTTAGTATCTCATCATAATATGACTTCTCCTGGAGAGTCACAAATAAACATCTATTGACCCCAGATAAGACACTGGTGACAAGTCACAGGTACTAGTCTCCCAACATCTGCTCCAGTGAACCAATGAGTTATTGGTGTTACTTACAGGAATGTGGGTAGTAGAAGTTTCCACAAGCAGAGACAACTCAAGGGCAGCTGCATCACTGAAAAGCTCACCCAACATGGGCACAGACTCACTAAAGGGGCATCTCTGGAGCTCACCACATAGTTTGCTGGCAGCTAGTTAGGCTGGTGGCCTGGAGAGCCCTTCTAACAATTGTCCCTGCTTATTCAACCTTGGGGGCAGGGCTTGCTGAGCTTGTAAGTGTCTGGAGTTTTCAGAGACTTGTGAGCTTTGCTCACCTGTTGCTTTGAACAACAAACGTCCACTAATAAACTTACAAAACAGAAAAACTAAAGCTCTGAGGTAGAAATTAACTTGGCCAGATTTGCACAGTGACTGTCAATTTGATAAGATCTATAATCATCTAGGGCCTCTGGGCATGCCTGTGGGGGATCATTTGGATTAGGTTAGCCTTTGGGCATGCCTGTGGGGGATTATTCAGATTAGATTAGCCTCTTGGCATACCTGTGGGGGACTATCTAAAAGACAGACCCACCTTACTTATGAGTAGTACCAGCCTATGGGTTGGGGTCCCAGGATGAATAAAAGAAACAGTGGTTCTCAACTTGTGGGTCACAACCACTTTGGGGTCAAATGACCCTTTCATAGGGATCTCCTAAAACCATCAGAAAACACAGATATTTACATTATGGTTCGCAACAGTAGCAAAATTACAGTTATGTAGTAGCAAGAAAAATAATTTTATGGTTGGGGGTCACCACAACAGAAGGAACTGTATTAAAGTATTGCTGTAGCATTAGGGATGTTGAGAACCACGAGAATGGGAGAAAGTGACCTGAACACTAGGGTTCATCACTCTGCTTGCTGACCTTGCATGCAATGCAACCAGCTACTGAAGCTCCTGCTGCCAAGACTTTCCCACCATGATGGACTAGATCCTTTAACCATGCTCCAAAATAAACCTTTCCTCTTGTGCATTGCTATTGTTTTATACCGCATTGCACTGCATTGCATTGTTTGGCAGGAATAGGAAAAATAACTAATATAGTTCCCGAGTCTTAGAGAATTGCCCTCCAGATACGAATATTATAATTTGGAGGGAACAGCTGCAAAATACTATTCATCTGGCAAATTTTTCAATTTCTGCCTTTTTCTTTTACAGTTTGATAGTTATTCTGTCTGATGGAGAGTAGAGGATAAAATGGGGGTGGGGGATTGAGTTTCCCTGCATTTTCTCTTCCTCTGGAAACATGGGTCCATTCTGCTGGGTGTGAGAATCACCCCACACTCTTCTTTTTTCCCCAAATTGTTCTAATTGCCCTTTATATTGTACTTCATATTTCCTTTAAGATTTGGCTTTACTTTGATTTTTTTTAATGTTTTCTTCAGAGGCTCCTGAGTATTTCCTGTTCCCCTTATTTATAATTTTGGTTAGAATCTGAGTTCTCTGTTTTTTTCTAACTGGAATCTAAAAGAGAAGCATAAAGAACAAAGGGAGCTAAAACTGGATAGCGCGGGCAATGCCAGCTGGTTTTATGTCAAGTTCACAGAAGCAAGAGTCATTTGGGAAGAGGAAACATCACTTCAGAAAATGCTCCACCAGACTGGCCTGTGGACAGGATTTGTGAGGCATTTTCTTGATTGATGATTGATGTGGGAAGGCCCATCTCAAAGTAATAGGTGCCATCCCTGGGCTAGTGGTCCTCGGTTCTAGAAGAAGCAGGCTAAGAAAACCATGGGGAACAAGTCAGTAAGCAGCATTCCTTCTTGACCTCTGCATCAGCTCCTACATCCAGATTCCCACCTTGTTTGAGTTCCTGCCATGACTTCTCTTCATGATGGACTGTAAGCTTAAATAAACCTTTTCCTCCCAAATGCCTTTGTTGATGGTGTTTTATCATAGTAATAGAAACCCTAAGACACATGGAGTATACAGCATACCAGAAACAAGGGAAGTCCTGCCTGAAAAAAGAGGTGGAAGGCCACAAACAATACCTCAACTTTGTCCTCTGACCAACACACACACACTAAATAAATAAATAAGTGAATGAATGAACAAATAAATGACAAAACAAAAAGATTTTGAAAATATTCTAAATGCTTTATACATCAATTCAGTCTTCACAACAGTCTCATGAAGGAGGAAGTACCATGATCATCCTCATATTTAAGACAAAGAAACTAAAATGCAGAGAAGTTAGCTTACTTGCCTGAGGAGATAAAAGAAGAGAGATGGCTCACAGATCCAAGGGGATTAGCCCAAAGCCTTCCAACTTAACTGCTGTGCTGTGTTAACTCTCAGTACTGTCTGTGACCCTCATCACAACACTGAGTTTGGCATCATCGTCCCATTTCAGAGAGGAAGACATTAAACAGTAAAGACCTGGGAAAACTTCCCCAAACCCACAGTCTAATAAGACTCAAGTTCACTTCGCACCAAGTTATGACACAAGACGTAGTTGGGGTAGCATTAGCTGAAAGCAGTCAAACTGAAGACCTGAAGTTAGAGCTCACGTACAGTGTAAATAAGGTCCTGGCTCAGTCCAAGAACTGGAAAGACCGTATGTAAAGATCTGATGCAGAGCAGCATCCCACCGCTATACCACAGGATTCATTCTTCATCCTGATCTACAGTCATCTGGCATGATTCACATGAATTATGTTCGTCAAGTACAAAATAGTGCATGGCTAAGAATGCAACCGAGATGACTTATCATGAGTTATAGATTGAAAAGTATGACAACAAATATAAAAGATGAATTAAAATAGCCAAAGTGTGTGTGTGTGTGTGTGTGTGTGTGTGTGTGTGTGTGTGTGTGTGTGTGTGTAGGACCCCGAATATAGCACTTTCTATGTACCTATGCAAACTGGCTCAAGGAAAAAAAAAATTTTCTGAAAAGGAAATCTCATAAAATGTTTTTGAAAAAAATACATATATATATAGCTGTGTCTCACAGGAGAAAAGAAACTATTAACTGGCTATTCTTTCTGAACCTACTTCCTTGAATGTATAATAAGCTATCCTCTTGAGAAACTAGACTCAGCCCAACATCTGAGCTGTCATTTGGAGATAATCTGGTTCAGACCCACGGGATTTTATAGCTATACTGACAGACAGCAGCACAGTCTAGCCACTGACTCTACAGCTCAGTCCAAATTTATGACATTCAAATCTAGCTGGATCCAACCAGCTGTTCCCATGGGCAAAAGGCATGCATTCTCTCTTAAGAGGCACTTCTAATGAATGTGGTATGGGATGGAAAGGAATCTCAAAGGTGGAAAATTACTATAAGATGGAAGTGATTAACCACTGAGGATAAGCCACTGACTCATGAACTGTAATCACAGTTGAGCGAAACCTACCTGAATAAAATAGAACTCTAACAAGAAAGCAACAAAAACATATTTGAAGGGACATTGACAGACTGTAAGGAGACCAACGAAAAAGAGCTGATAGCATGTGGAGAAATAAGAATGTCATAGGAAGAAAGCAAGGATGTTTATAGTGACACCTTTAGAAAAGGCAAGCCACATGCCCTCGGATCTTTGAGAGGCATAGTGTGGAAGACAACTGCTCTGCTTGATGGGATACAGCTGGCTGAAGTCAAGAACTCATTGGGCATCTATTCTCCCAGCTGTGCCCACTCCTGGGACTCCTAGTTGGATGGGGCTGTCAGGTTCTGTATCTTTTTCTAGTCAAGCATTTTACCTGTTTAGTAAGAGGCTATGGAGCTTGCTGCCAGATGGTACTATGAGCATTGTACTTAAAAGATGGTGGATGGTTCCCTTTGCAAGTAACCCTATTAACATTGTGATGGTGAGTACATGTGCAATTCTGGGGTCTCTGAAAAACCAGGAATAAAGTTGCAATTAAAAAAGAATCCTTAGTTGAAAGAATGTTTATTCCAAATCTCTCTAGCAGAGATATTAGCAAACTTTAGCTATAGTAGTAATGGCAAAGAACCAGCAGGTTTCATGGCTTCAACTAAGATGTAAATTGAAGAATTTCTAGCTGTGGAAATATGGTGACTAAGAGGAAATTTTTCTCCTAATTCTGAGGCTGGAAGAGGGGGACCTCAAGTACCTAGTCTAGAATACCTCCAGAAAATTTGCATTAAAATGTATAGAAATGCTGCAATAAAGGTGATATTCTGCTTTTGATTGTGTCTTTAAGAGCGGAGTAAGTATCAAAAACTAAGGAATAAAGTCTGAGTCCTGGGGAAGGAGAATTTCTACAGTTCTGGTCACCGAATACTGGTTATAAAAATCCTACAGGAGACATTAGTTCCTTGCTACACTCAGCTTAGAAATGTAGAGCAGACCAGTTGGTGTCAAGATAATCACAAAGGAGAGTCAAAGTTCTGTGCATATGACACTGTTCCATCCCAGAAATCGCATTGGTAGTTTTCTAGGTTTACACTACCAGGCGTAGATCCCCTCCTATTGAGTGGGCCTTAAGTAAAGCTAAACATTATTGGTTACCCCACAGACATAAATGCCACTATTGTACCACTGAAGATCTCTTGCCAAGCTAGTTATTGTTGTGGTTGTAGCCTTTACAGCTAGAAAAGACTACTACCAACCCTTTCTGATACCGTGAGAGCTAGACCTTTGAGAGGAGGCCTCTAAGCCAGACCCTGGCTCAACTCCTCCAAGTCCTCTGTGTAAAGTGTGTGATATCTTCTGAAATACAGTCTCATCTTTAAGTTCTTACAGGCAAACAAAGGCAATGGCAAAAGCCTATATTATTTTGGGAGTCTATTGGAGCCCTCTGACCAACAACTGGAAGGAAGAGTTCCCATGCCTGGAAGAGAGTTTTTGTTACATAGTCTATGTTGTCCAGTTTTCTTACACAACACCTGCCCAAGTGTGGGAACCCCACCCAGCAGTGGAAGCCTCCTTCTGACGCTTAAAAATCAAGAAACTGCCTCCACAGATGTACCCTCAGGCCAATATGATGGAGGCGATTTTTTCAGTAAGATTCCCTCTTCCCAGAGGTTTAGAATTTACCACCAAGATCAGCAATCACAACCCCCCTCATTCTCAGCTTGACACACAATCACATCACTGTTAAGACATAGCTGTTCCTTTCTGTTTGTCCTCAAGATCTCACATTAATATATCATAGCATTAAAATGTACAGCTTTACAAGTTCCATAGTCTTTTAAAATTATAAGGCTTCAAGTCACTTTAAAATATCTTTATAATGTCTTATCAAGGAGCCGTCTATTAGTCCATCCTGAAAATCAACACACAGGTCATCTACTGAGTCATCATGTAAAAATCTAGAGAAAACACAAGCACGAACAAAACCTTGCCCACAGAATCAACAAGACACTGACAGGCAAACTGGTCTCAGCTTTCTCTTCAAGCTCAGTGTTTGCTGCAAGGAAACGTTAATCACAGAAAGAGCCCTGCGTATAAAGATACAGAGGCTAGTAGTCTCCTTATAGCAAGCTGTTCAAGGATGAAGAAAAGGAGATGTCAGGATGTCTCAATGAGAAATTAAAGTTAAAATTGGTAATATTATTTTATAATAAATACAACCACAAAACATTATATGAACTAAACATTTGCTTCCAATAAAAATAGAATAGCAAGAACCAGATTTACCATTGCTTAAAAAAAATTGCCTGAAATAATTACCTAAAGCAACAGTGTTCAAAATGTTGTACAGAAAGCAAATGACTAACAGTGATCAGTAGGAGATGGAAACAATGAGGTAATCCCTAGTATTCTTAATATAATAGTGTTCTTTTAAAAGTCTCTAAATAAGAACTACAAAACTATCTGGCTTTTAGTTTATCTATCGTGTGTGTGTGTGTGTGTGTGTGTGTGTGTGTGTGTGTGTGTGTGTATGTGTGTGTACTATCTATGCACTTTTTAAATGTTGTTTACATGATATTGACTTATGAGTGAATGTTCATATAATATTAAAATTGTTTTAAAAAATAGTCCAAATTCATTTTAATTTATAACAGAGATTTTAAAGCAAAAAGTCCTAGTTAAATGTTAAAGTCAAAACCTTCCTTTTTATTTAAACAGAAAAGGGGAGGTGATGTGAGGTTCCCCTCTGTATGCTTTGGTGAATAAAGAAATTGCCTTGGTCTGTTGATAGGGCAGAACTTACGTAGATGGGGAAAACTAAACTGAATGCTGGGAGAAAGAAGGGCAGAGTCGGAGAGAAGCCATGTAGCCCCACTGGAGCCAGGCAGAACTTTAGCAGGTAAACCACGGCCATGTGGTGATACACAGATTAGTAGAAATGGGTTAAGAGTTAGTCAATAAGAAGCTGGAGCTAGTGGGCCAAGCAGAATTTAATTTTTTTTTAAAAAAAAAGTCCTAGTTAAATGAAAATTTTAAAAATTATTTTTAAAAATAGAATTTTAAATATATTCAAGATGGAAAAAAGATGGCAGAGCAGTGTGCAGCAGAGAGAAACAGAATCAGAGGTGTGACAGGTTAGGGAATGCGACTGTAGTAGACAAAGAAGCAGGTCTCAGTGGAGCAGAGCTGGTGCTCAGGCCACTCACTGGGAGGCTCGGACCACCACCATGTCCACCTCCCCCGACACCACCAACTAGGAAAGTGCTGCCGTTAAGCTTACAGGCCTGACACAAGGTGTGGAGCCACTGCTACTGCTGCTACTGCTTGCCAAGCTCTGGGGAGGAAAGCGCTGGCCTATGAGCTGCTCTTGGGCTACAAACACAATTGGCATGCCCAGGGCACTGGCAGGTGCTGAGGGCACAGTGGTATACAGCTGCCTGGAGCTCACGCAGATCCTACCCCCTGATGTGTTGCCCAATGGCGTGCATGATCACAACTCTGAGCAGCAACAAGATGAAGACTGAAGACTGGCCATTTTCTGGGTTAAGTTTTCTTGGAAGACTTCCATGATCCGTGCCATCACCAGAAATCATGTTGATGTCCGTGATCTGTGCTGCCACTGGAGACCATGTTGATGTCCATGACTCATGTACAGTCAAAGACCATGTTGATGTCAACCATCCATGATGGTGTCAAAAATCAGGTTGGTGTCCATGATCCTGTCTCCAGCAGCTATGGGCAGGTGGGCAGGAAGGTATCTTTTGCCATGGTTTCAATGATTGCAGACTTATAACTCAAAATGAGAGCTATTGAAAGCCACTGTACCAACCTCTTCATCCCCTAACCTCCCCAGAGAGAAATAGTTTAGACATGAAGCTATTGAAGAGAGTCCTTATAAATTGTGATAAAGATGACAAGCATGGCTCTTCACAGATGATGACTTTGGCAGGCGGGGGAGTGGGGCGGGATAGCTCAGTCTCTTCAAGGGGCTGGCCTCTAGGAGTTGGACCATGCTCCAGTGAGTATATGGACAACACAAATTAGACTTAGTTGGTTTTTGTTTAGGGGTTTTTGTTTTTGCTTTTTTGGAGGGGGAGAATGCAAGGGTGGGAAGGTGGACCTGGGAAGAATGGAAGGTGAGTGTAATTGGGGGACATTGTATGAAATTCCCAAAGAATTAATAAAAGCATGCTATGCTGAGGGAAAAAGTGGAATTTCTAGATTGTAGTGAAGCAAGACAATAAAGAGGGTCCTCATCTTGTATTCTTGCTGAGTTCATTTCAACTTACCTAGAACTTGATCTTTTTGATAAAGAACCCCATGGAAAACTACCCAGTAATATTCTAGGACCCCAAAGGTCAGGATTCCCTTTGTTTAGCCTTTGTTAAAACTACTTTGTACGTATGGACTCTCCTTCAGCTATCATTCACCTTAGCTGCCTATTTGTGTGGAAATCTTCATGTGGCTAACCACTTAGCCTCTGTCAAAACTGCTTGCTTCAATCTACTTAGCCCCACTTCCAACCACCTGAAGCTGCTCATCAAGATGCCTAGAAAGTCTTCCCCCTTAAAATTCTACATTCTGTACACATGGGGTCACACCTAGGTCCCCAAACACTTGGTATGGTCCCAGCCAACTGCAACTAAAACATCCAATAGGCTGTACACTGTGTCTGATGAGATGCCTGTAACAAGATCATAGCTCAAGAAGGGGGAATTGAGAATCAATGGGTTATCTGACTTAAGAACACAGAACTGAAAGAGGCCAATGAAGCCAAAGTTCATATAAAGAAGAATGCTTAAAAGAAATCCCACACTAGCTCAGAACTGCGTATAAAAGAGGGTTATTTATTTAGGGGTAGACTCACAGATCACAATCCTCTGCCGGAACAGGGAACACCAGAATCCTACAGCGGGAAAAGAGGCTGGACCTGCACTTTACATCAGCATAAATAGCATAAGAGCCCAGGCCCAAGTGGGCAGGTAACTTAATGGCTACTGGTAGTAGGAATTCCTACAGCTTTCATAAGACTAAATGTCTAGGGTTTCAGTTGTTATGGTCAAACACTATGACCAAAAGCAAGTTGGGAGTGAAGGGTGTGTTTCCACTCACTCCTTATAGTCCACCATCCAGGGAAATCAGGACAGGAAGTCAAGGGGGGACTGATGCAAGAAGGAAGAATGCTTTGTGGGGAACCAGACTGACAAGGCTTTCTCAGAGGCCCCGATGAAAGGACAAAGAGAACTTTAATTCTGGGTCCTTGTTCAGAAATGGACTTGGCAAGGCTCGTCTAGGCCTGGAGCCAGCGTTGGGCAAGTGGAAAGTTTCTAAGTTCCTCACCTTTGCTAAACTTCAGAACTAGGTTTTGTGGAGATCCCCTATCCCTGCCCTCTGTGATTCAGTTACAAAGGCTGTACTTTTCCACCTCTCTCTGCACATGCTCCGGTTCACCTTATGCGAACCACCTTGCCAGATTAACCTACTGCTGTTTCTGGTTCCCTCTCAGAGGTGGCCATTTTGTGTCTTGGCTTAAAAAATCTCTCAAGAGACCTTGCCAAATGGCATGACTCTGTGGTAACTCTCTCACTCTCAAAAAGCCTGGGTACCCCTTGAACCATGACCACCTCAAAAGAGTCAAGGTTTCAGTTTCTGGGGACCCTACTCTTCCCCTTCGATTATGGTTAACAGTTTTCAGGCAGTTGAGTCTGAGTTATCCTATGTTCTTTGGACCAACATTGCCTGACTTAACTCTCTGCTGGCCTTGCCAGCTTTTTTCCTGCAAATTGTATATAGAATGCTGTACTTTTCAATAAGCTTGCTTTGCTTAAAGCATCAGTGTAAGCTGCTCAAGCCATACAAATGGCCAGGCTCCTCCCCCAAGGACCTCCAACTCCCAGGTTCTACTCCCAGAACACTCTAACTGTCCTAATTCCCCGACCCAGTCCCCCACCCTACAGAGTGAAAAAGCCCACTCTCTAGGCCTGAAATCCCAGCAACCTCCATCCTGGAAAACTTCACCCTGAAAAATTCCGCCCCTGATTCCTGCTCATTTAGGACACTCTTTACTGGCTTGCTTCTCATGCCTTGCTAGTCCTGCCTTCTTACAGCACCCCGGATCACCAGTCCAAGGGTGGCATTACTCACAATGGGCTGGGCCCTACTATATCAATCTCTAAGAAAATGCCCTACAGTCATGCCTACAGTATGATCTTATGGAGAAATTTTTCTCAATTGGATTTCTATCCTCTAAAATGACTTTAGCTTATGTAGAGGTGACATAAAAAAAAACCCAGCCAGCACACCAAATATGCAAGGGAAATAAGGAACCCAGAATTCTGAAGAAAGTGCCCACAAATATTCAATAGAGTACTAGTTTATACATGGTGTAGAAAATATTTCCAGGGCCAGGGTAGAGATGTCCAAAAGACTAGAAATAGCAGGGCCCCTTCAAGTATATCTAAAATTCAGGAAGGAGACTATTGCTGGACCGCTTGCTCCTTAAATCTCTAAACCATTCATTGCTCCAGCTCTAGCCTCGTATCCCTGCTAACCAGTCAAAGGGTCTTTGCGTAGATATTTTTAAATGCCCTGCTGGATTTAGATAACGAGTGGAGGTGAAAATAAGTGCTGTCCCCAAGTCATGGCACAGTAGCTACAGATAAAACTTTCTTTTTCCATCAATAACACAATCGTGTTAAAAACTAGTTTCAGTTTCTCATCCCTAAATTCACTTATCCTTATTGTTAAGCTATGATAAATTTAAGCCTGGAAGAACGTGATTTAAGTGCTAGGAAGCCTACAAATGCAAATGCCTACTGTCTGAACAGCCAGTTTCACTGGTACTGTCTGCTGTAACATTTTAAATACTCTCGGGGTGTTTCTTCTCATTCTTTATTGTCTAAGACAGTCTTTTCCTAACTTTTAGAATCTGCTGCATATCCCTGCACCTTCTTTGTTGTTGCATATTCGGGCAGTTTCTTTTATTTTAAATTTTTTTTTAAATGTCATTAAGGGCGTCCTAAAAGGATTCAAGTACTGTCTCCACACTGATGGTTCCATACACTGTGAGTACCACAAGAGCAGGTCTGTTGCTTCTCTTGGTTTGAGGGCAGTGGAGACTCCATGCTCAGTTGGGTTGGCAGTAGTAACAACTTCTTGACCAGGTGAGATATAGAGAGCTTCTCTGTGGTCATCTTGGCTGTGCACCTTGTGCTTGGTGGCCTTGAGGGCAGCTGCTACTGAGAAAGGGAAGCAACCCCCTCCGCAAGCTTGCTTTATGGTTAGTTTCGTCCATCGCTGCTGGAGGTCAGTGCAAAGTCTGTTTCTCCCGCCTGTCTTGTGACCTATGGCCTTCAAGTACCCCTCTTCAAATCTCTTCATGCCCAGGCTAGGTAAAGTGGCCTATTTCTTTCTTGTCACTTAGCACTCAGGTGTCTCACAGGGTCTGTGCTCTGAGGCCCAGCATGCCTTTGTTCTTGTATACTTTAAACTGAGTATCAGGCAGGTTAACTTTTCATTGCAGCACAGTTGGCTTACAAGGCATCGTTCCTAGCATTTTACAGTGTCACCTGGATCCCTTAGCAGAAAACTGGCTGTGCAGAAGAATAAAGCCCGTTTTGATAATAGACCCTAGACGTATCAGGAAATGAAAGCATTGTGGATGGCATCAATCAGGTCCACAGGTACAAAGCTCCTGAGAGAAAAGCATCTTTGGTTGCTACAGAAGGGAGCAGAGACCACTAAGAAACTTTCCAAAGGCTTCTTCTCAGAGCACTGTTAAACATTTTCACCTTGGTTCATTCTACCTCCGAGGGCAAGTAAAGGACCTTCACCAAGAAGACTATCAAAGTACAATTTAACTATTTCCCTTGGAAGGGGTAGAGAAGCATTTAGATACCAATCTTAGAACTTACATCATGCCACCTTAGTTCATGTAGAGTCGGTGTTCCCAGGTAATCGGCCAATATTTACTCTTTTAAAATACTCTGTTACATTTATTTACTTAGTGTGGAGTGTGTGTGCGCGCATGTGCACACATGTGCGTGTGCCACGGCACAATGTGGAGGTCAGAGGACAATTTCCAGGAGATGGTCCTCTCCTTCCACCATGTGGCTATTGAAAACCGAATTCAAATCACCAGCTTGGCTACAAGCTCAATTACCCACTAAGAAATCTCACTAGCCCATGTCTACCATTTACCCTCTTTCAAATCTTGAATTCACTGTCATTTTTTCAGTGAATACCTTCCTGCTCTCCAATACATATTTATTCCCTATTACTGTCTCACAGAACTGTTACTAAGTAACTGAGTCCAGGCCAGGGATTTCCAGGTTCTTGACTTCTTATGTAAGGAATTAAAGTAAAAGCCAAGAGAAGTTGTAATAGTAGCAAAGAAGTTTAATTCAGAGTGAAGTGACAGGACAGGTCAGATACATTATCATGAGTGACAGTGGGCCAGAAGAATGAAAATACTCAAGGACCCAGAGTATTATTTCCTGAGTGCTCCTAAAGGAAGGTTTCACTAAAAGGTCTAGTGGTTCTCCATTTTGATTGACAAACTTGACTTAGATAAACCTTTGTTGCTGTACATGTCCTTTCCATAACGTGTCTAATTTTAGTTACATGTGTAACCAATTATGCATAGCCATGAAATGGCAAATAGCATGTTGTCTCTACCAATTCACATACAGGATACAATTTGCCCAATACCAGTTCAGGTCCACTTTCTCTCACACCCAGACATACCTAATATAATTAGACTACAGTTATTCTAGTCTGTCTAAGTTTGACTATCGTTAAGAAAGGGGGAAACGTACTCCATTGTTTGGAAAAGGCAGGTGTGTGGGTGTAGCTTTATGCAGTAGGAGGTCCTAGGTTACTGACAGTTTGTCATTGCATTGTTCAGAGTTTTGGTTGTGTGCAGTGTGTGGAATCAGCTGTCTCAGGCTTCCAAGTGCATTGTTTAAAAAAACGTGAGTACATAACCCCAATCAGAAGGAGTCCCAGGTTTCCCAACTATTGCCTATGCTTGCCTGACTCAATTTCTGAGAAACTTTTCTCCTTAGTTCATTGGAGTCTTAGAAGTCAGGTTAATTGTCTCAAAAGAGTGTAGAACTGAGCTCTATTCTATCCTTAAAGTTATTCTATGTCCTGGGGACTCATTGAAAAGCATCTAGGAACTTCTCCGCCTAATGGTCCAGCAAGGGACAGATAAGTCCCTTGGTCGTGATCACATGAGTGCCTTTCTTTGTTGTTCCTGTGTGCAGGTGCTATTGAAGGGCCATCTATAATCAGACTTATTAAATTTTCAAGTCAGTTTACGTGTGATCTTATTGAAAACAAGAAGATAGGTGAGAGGAGAGACATGGCCAACCAAGGGAGTTGCAGTGTTGGAGCCAGTGTTTCCTGTCTGGAGTTGGAAGACTGGTGACTAGATTGTCAACCGAATGAATGCTTGGTAGATAGTCTGATAGTTTTAAATCTTCATATTTTGATATTTGTAGGACTTGTCTAGATTAATTAATATGAAATCACTGTTGTTCCTTTTGAAAATTACAGCTCCCAACATTCCCCTGGACTACAAATAATGTGCACGCAGGACACTTCTCCCAGACGCCCTTGCATTCCTTGTTAAGAGCGGGGTCGCCACGAGCCCCCTCTCTCTTCCCCCCTCTCCTTTCTTCTCTGCACACCCGTACCCTACTTGTCGTTACCCCTCCCCCATTAAAGTGCACCCACGTGGGACCGCCACGTGTTCGTGTCTCCTTCCTAACCCCGCACCGCCGTGTGTCTCGCATAATGTCTCCACTCTCTAACCCCGCAGACAAGAAAGGCAGAAACAAGAATAATAATCACCATTCCTTCCGGAGATACAAGCAGATTCCCTCTGTCCTTCAGTGAATAGATCTAAGTCTCTCCTATTTTGGAGAACCTTTCCAGCAAGAGAGTATATTTGATATAAATTTAGAGTAGACCTTCTACAATTTCCTTCATGGTCCTATCTATCAGTATCTTCTGATAGTGGTTGAACATAGAGTGGTAACTCCCAGCTTCTAAGTCACCTGGCCCAACAAAGATAGTCAAAGCTATTGCCAGTGTGGACACAGGTGCTGCTCATTTGTAAGGATGGGTGGTTTTACCTTCAGGGAGGAGCCAGGAGGTACTTTTCCATGGATATGATAAGCCCAACCTTTGGAACTGCTTTGCAGCATGGTTGTAGAAGAGTTTGCAACTTTGGTTTAGAAAAGCCCTCAGTTGCTAGCAAGAAGAGCTCAATGGGCTTCCCTGGTGGGAGCTTGGAAGACCAGAACACTGAAAGGCTTGTAGGCAATAGTGATCTTGAGGTTTTAGGGGCAAGGACAGGCTCTTCTAGGAACTGGGCAAGAGTTCAGTCATTTGAGTGATATTCAGGCAAAGAATCTGACTGCATTCTCCCTGTGTCCTGAGAATCTGAATGGAGCTAATTGAGTAATGTGTTTGGCAGAGAACATTTCAAAGCAAGAGATCATCAGGTCTACATCGTAAAAGTGCAACAAATTATTCTAAAATGTGCAGTTTTCTAATTTAGTTATAAAGCTTTACAAAAGATAACTATCAAATAATACACAACAATTATCTATACAGCTTTACAAAAGCCCCAGAACAATAATAAAATTCTGTTGAAAATTAAGCAACTGTGTATCTCCACACAGAGTCAGCAACAATTAGCACCATGACGCAGAAGAACTAAACAGAAGTTGCTTCTAAAGCAATACATAGAACCTTTCAGAATGGCAACCTTTCAAATGCCCTTTTTAAGTTATGTAAGACATGAAGAGGTCAGCACTAGATCGTGCATGTAATGAAACATTTTATAGAAAGTGGGTGGGTCTCCGAAGACCCATCATTATCCAAACAAGTTGAAACCAGTTGGTTTCAGGAGCCAGTAGATGGAGGAACTAAAGAAGAAGAAAAGAATGTCAGCAAGTCTAACTCAGCGCAAAAACATGCATTATTTGTATTTGTTGTTCCTTTAGAAAGGCCAAGTGATATATACCTGCACAGGGGGAGGGGGATCCTTGCTAGTTCTCCATAGTGTGCTGTAGCGCTCATTCTTGCATCTTCTCATCCTCAGTGGAGTTAGCTTGGGCTTCATCCTGGCCCACTCAAAGGGAAGCAGGGCCTGTTCTGGCTACTGTCCCCATTACTCTGGCTCGCTTTGGGGAGCTGCAGCCTCTGTTTTTGTTTCTCCTTCAGCACGTGTGAAGTTTAGATACACTGCTATACATGTTTCGGGTAAGATACGTGGGGCATTAAAGGCATTAAGATCAATTCAAAATAGTTGCTGACAAAGCCATCGTTTAAAAATTGAAATAAAAACTTGTGGTTAAGTGAACCTTGATATTAAGATAGTTTCCTAAATAGCCAAGAGTCTGAAACACAAATGACCGAAAATATAGAACATGGTTTGGCTTTATTTTAACTCTTGTCTTAGGCTTATCATATAGAACAAAAAATATTTTTTTTCAGAATTTGGCAGGCAGCCATTTGTGAGATTTGCATGCATATAGTTCCCAAAAGACAAATACCATACAAAGCATATAGATTTCTGTTAAATAACCACCCAGCTCTGTCACACACTAAGAGCTAAGAAACCAAAGTTGTCCTTTTAACAATTGTAATGGATTAATAAAAATGCTGCATGATCCCCTGCAGCTGCAGTGGCAGAAATGCTACAGATCTGCAGGTGACGGCAGTGGGCCATGTGGCAGCAGGCAGTGGACAGCGGGTTCGAGAGCAGCCAGTCCCACGCAGGGACTGTGCAGTTCCCTGAGTGGCTACAGTAGGCCACGATGGGTCCAACGAGGAAAGACAGACAGATGGGCGTGCCACAAGACCACGCCGCAGGTCTCCAAAAGCGGCTGGTCCCCAGGCATAAAGATATATGGCAGGAGAGAGACAGAGACATGGATAGTCATGCCATACAGACTGAGGTTGGATATTTATTTAGTGGGTTATGGAGGGGGAAGGGCAAAGGGGAGAAGAGTAGCTAGGCAGAGAGACAGACAGGCAGACAGACACAGAAGGGGAGAAGTGGGGAGAACGGAGTAAGACAGAATCTGCCTCTTTGGGGAGAGATGGAAAAAGGAAGCAGGAAGATCTGCCCCTGCCCCTTGCCTCTTAAAGAGACAGAACAGATCATTACAACAGTAACTAGATGGGTTTACAAGTTTGAAAAATGAAAATGTACAAAATAGTTTCCTTGTGTCTCCTAAATCACACACACACACACACACACACACACACACATGCGCACACACGTACACGAATACACACACCAAGATGAGAACACGACACAGGCAATTACATGAAAACCATTGAGCAGGTCAGAATGCTGAGCTGTTAGCTGGTATAGGAAGAGCAATAAAAGTGAGATAGAAAGATTTGCAGAGCTGGATTTTAATGAGAAAGTTTGTTAGATTTGAACTAGCCTGTTTAGTTCTCTCTCTCCCTCCACCTCCCTGCATCCCTTTCTCATTTAAAAACAAGTCTTCAAAGTGGATCTGTTCCTCGGTGAATAGCTTTCCTCAGGGAAGCATAGCTACACGGAGGGAACCACTGACCCGCTCCACCATTAACAACTTGCAAAGTAAGCTTTTCCCCCCTGGTGCTCTAACTTTTGGAGATTTCCTTCCTTTAGTACGTTAATAGAGATGCAAGATTTTGCTAGTCCTGAGAAAAATTCCAGGGCCCTCAGAGTAAATCTCACTCTTCAAGGAACTTTCTTTGGAGAACCAAGAACTCACCTAAATATGAGGGGCCTGGGGAGTGGGTCCACACTGATTTTCCCCATAAAAACACCCAAGATGGCCTCTCAGTTTGAAAATGGCAGCTGCATATGGTTTCTAAAGCATCTTCTCAAACCAGGACTCTCATCCACCAATCTCTCCTCCAATTTGTTTTGGTAAAGGTTGCAAGTAAGACCTGCAGGTACCAGTAACAAGCCTGCTTTGGTTCCCTCCCGCATACCCAACTCAATAAAACAAACAAACAAAAAACAAGCAAACAAAAATCCCTAATTGCTCCTTAACCTGCTTCTGAGCCTGGCTTTCAATTTCTTACATCAGCCTGGGAAAGGGAATGCTGGCAACATATTCAGACACTGAAATACATTAGTTACAACACAATGTAGCATCTCTTAGTAACTATATCAAAGCAAAACATATCCCCTCACAACATTGTCAGATCATGTATATGTTAAATGAACTAAGGCAAAAGGACCTCTGTATTCAGATCAATCCTGAAACTAATCTTTTAATTTTATTTCAAGTTTGTCTAGCAAAAGCTGTTCAGAGTTTTTTCCAATACTTAATAAAAATACATTTACCTATGTTCAGATTATCTTTCCTAAATTTTGTAGTCAGATTATTTTCTTAACTAGAGGTCCCGTAATTAACATTTAAAAGTACTAGACCCAGATCATGTTAAGAGGTATGCTTAAAATGAACATTTCAATTAATTTTAGATAAAACTGCCTACGGTAAAGAAAGTAGAATGTTTTTTAAATTTACAATTTCTAAATCTTTGGATTTTAAGGATTTTAACTTTTAAAAAAATAGACCCTCAGGATCTGTCTCCATCAGAGACCCAAAGCTGCCACATCAGGCTGGGAATTGTGGGGCCAGCCATGATAAGCTAAGTATGGGCAGGGCACCCAAAGGAAGTTCTTTACTTTTCAATCATTACCACCTGCCAGAGTAGAACTCAGCCATCCATAAATTTAATAAGAAACCTGAGTCTCAGTAGTTTACCCTGAGGCAAGACCTGGTTGCAGGAGGAACCACAAGCTGAGATTACCCAAACAGGGCCCAAGAACAGATCATTCAAAGGAAATACCTAACATTCCAACCACTGTAGATAGGATTACCTGCCAGCGCACCTCACCAGGACACCCCTAGACAAATATCAGCGAATTAGGGGTCCTGAATCTCAAAAAACCCTCACCCCCACCTTTACTACTATAAAAACCCAATTCTAACTGAGCTCGGGCTCTCCAGATATTCCAAAACATTGGACATGCAAAGAGACTGAGTTTGCAAACTTGATTAAAATAAAGGCTCTTTGCTTTTACATATGGAACTCGGTCTCCTTGTTGGCTTTTGCA
>NW_004949215.1:166729-198637 GCF_000317375.1 Microtus ochrogaster | reverse complement strand
TGTGCTACCACACCTTGAAGTCACAGAGGTCAATCTCCCTCTGCCTACCAAGTGTTGGGATTAAAGGTGTGTACCACACACAACAACTCTCTTCCTTTTTTTTTTTGTTTGTTACTTTAAGAACTTTAAGTTTTAGTCTGCATATATTTTTAACACACTTCAAACCATTTAGAAATTTTCTTTGTCTTTGAATCTCTCTTTACTGTATATATCTCTTTTTCTGACCACATGAGCCTTTAATTTACCAAGCAATATCAGTAGGACAAAGTTCCCAGGTAAGCCACCTCGTGGGCTACAACAGATTATAAGAAATGGGCTAGTACAAGTGTGAGAATTAGCCTAGGAGAGGCTATATAGAAATGGGCCAAGCAGTGTTTTAAAGAATACAGTGTCCGTGTAATTATTTCGGGTAAAGCTAGCCAGGTGGCGGGAAGCAGCCCGCCGCTCCTATTACTACAAACAGGAATCAGTTAAGGAATCTTTATTTTCTTTCCTGTCCTCCATCCGGGTCTCTCCAGACTTAAGTCCAGTCTTACTGCATTCAACCAGCCTGAGCCCCTCTTCCCACACCACCTTTAACCCTTTAGGGTTCTGCCTGATTGCAGACCCAGGGTTCCTCTAGTTCTTCCTGTGCACCTCTTACAGCCTCTCCTTCTGTGAGTCCCTGACAATTTGCAGAACTACTCTCTACCAGGGACCCCACAGCCACCACATTGCTAAGACCCAGGTGGGCAACAACTGGATGAGAAAAAAGTAATCAATTTCAGTCAGCTAAAATCTTTGGGAACTACAATAGAGATTTGAGATATATATATATATCAGTTCCATGATGGCACAAATGTTATGGGAACAACCAACTGAATGAAAATGAGGACATGACCACTCCTAGGTATAGATGAAGATGTTTTTATTGTAGATATGAGAGAAGAGTATGCCCAGAGGTATCTGGAAGTGTCTGGCCTGAACCAGCCCACCAGAAGAGAGAGGCAGAGAGTAAGAAGAGAGGGATAGCAGAGAAGAGAGGAACAAAAGGCCAAAACAGCATGTGGCCTAGATGACTAGATTTGTATAGGAATCAGAAGCTAGGGGAAGGGAAGGGAAGCTTGGCCCCTGGGTGGGAGCAGTTTAGGGCAAGAGCAGGGTGAGAGGTGCTGGAAGGAGCCACAGGTTCTGGATGAGCCTTGTCCCAGGTTTCCTAGGGACCTGATACCAACCATTCCTTAAATTATTATTTTTGGATTGAAGGCCTACTCAATGAGATGGATCTCATATTTGACATTGCTAAAGTGGGCCAAGGATCTGAGGCAGGGGGAAAACTTGTTACTATAATTCTACCACATGAACAGAACAATAAAATGACTTTTAAGGACACATTGTATATCCATAGAGCAGAGATTCACTAGCCTCTCCTCAGAGAAACTTCTTGTAGTAGACAGTAATAAACAAAGAAATCCAAACCTGGACAATGTGCAGAGAGTGAGAGACTTTGGAGCTCTCAGCACTAAATAAGTTGCCAGGGCTGAAATCCCAGACTGAATGAAAAAGAAAGGAAAATAGCACAAACATTATTTCTGATTCATAACTATGGACACAGTGTGATTAGGTGTCTCCTGCCATCGTGACTTCCCCTCCATAACAGACTTCACCCTTAAATCAAAATACAAGCCCTTCTTATTTATATTCCTTTGTCAGGTATTGTCATAGCTACAATTAATATGGTACTAAGAGGTGGGGTTCTCATTTTAATGAAACTGATGATGTGGTTCTTAGATCTCTGGGAACTGGTTTTACAAGGAGGATATGGAAGAGTTTGAAGCTTTATGCTACAAAAGTTCTAGCATGCTATAAGAAAGCTTCATGGGCAGACTATCCATGTCTAGAGATATGTAGACAGTGGAAACCTAACTTGAGGTTTCAGAAGGGAAAGGGGTCTTTATTGAGAACCAGGCTAGAAACGATTCATATTGTGTTCTGGAAATGAATATAACCACATTCTACCCATGTCCTGAGAATTTGATTAGAGGTAAATTCAATACTAATAGACAAATTTGCTTGGCAGAGGAAGTCTCAACACAGGAGAGCATTCAGACTATTCTGAATAGCATGGCTGCTGTCCATTGCCATATTCATGCCTGTGGGAGAGAGAAGACAGCTAAGTAAAACGTGCCATTTTGTATGGAAAACAATAAGTTTAAAGTTGCAGTAAAGAAAGTTGAGAAATCAGTTGCGATTTTTAAAACGATTATCATAATTAAAGAGGACTCTCACCTTACAAGTACCTAGTACACTCTGTACCAAGACAGCAGGAAATGTACCCTTCAGACAAGAACCTGTTCATAAAGCCTCTAATTTGTGAAAACTCTAATTCATTTGAGAGGAGAAATACTGAACTGGAGCAAGGGAGGTTTGTTCAGAGATACCATATAGTTGCTAGAGCCAACCAATGTGTGGGAGGTCGGAGTTCCCACTGTGAGGCCCTGAGAAGCCACTGCATTTGCTATGAAAGTGGAGTTTAAGTCTTGATGGAGAAGCAGAATGTCAGAGATGCCTAGACAATGAGTGTTTGTCAAGGACAACATTAGGTATAGAACAGAGTCATTCCCAAATAGAGGCTACATTTACAGCAGGTTGTAGGACTGCCCAAGGCTGTTGAAGCCCAGATGATTCTATCATAAGCCCCAGATGCTAAACATAAAGCTATAATGTATGATAACTGCCCTACTGGTTTTTGGTCCTGCTTTGGTTTTATTTTGTCTTGTTACTCCTCTATTCCAACCTTTGGAATAGGATTGTCTTCAAAGTACCACTATGTGGTAGTTGTTGGACATTTGTTCTGTTTGTTGCATTGCTTTGGTTTGGGTGTTTTGTTTGACTTTATAGAAGCATACAAGTAAGAGCTTGTCTTGAGGCTCAGAAAAGATCTTGAATTTTTGAACAGTGTTGAGACTGCTAAAGACTATGGGGACTTTTAGAGATGTACTAAATGTATTTTCCACTAGGAGATAAAAATGAAAATTTAAAAGCCAGGGATAGAATGTTACAATTTAAAGTGATGAGCTCAGGTGTTATTTTCGAAAGGGATGGTAATGGTTACTCATCATTGTCATCTTTAAACCACTATGGACTTTCAGATGTGTCTATGAGGGTTAATTTGTTCCTGGGTTAACGTGAGTGACATCATGACATGGGCTGGGGTTCTGGTCTGACTACAAAGGGAAAGTGAGCTGAGTGTTTGTGTTGCAGTATGTCCTGAGCTGCCGCACTGTGCTTCTGCCACGAGTCCTTCTCTACCATAATGGCCAGTTTCCTCAAACAGTGATCCAGAATAAACCCTCTCCTCCTTAATCTCTTCAGCCAGAAATCTCTTAACAGCAAGGAGAAAAGCGCTTAGTACAGCAGCCAAAATGATTACTGAAGTTATAATTAAGACATAGGGGGAAATGAAGTTGTCCTAGGATGCACATCTGAGAAACTGCAAATTTACCAACTACATCTCTAGTCACTGGGTCAGCAGAAGCCTGTTCCGCACAGACAGCAAATAACTTCCTCATGAATTACATACAAACAGGCCTGCCCAAGGATTGTGTATCATTCTAAGACCAGGAAGCCAAAATACCCTAACTGAAAACCAGTGACCCGCATATTTACTAAAAGAAGGATGTTGAGTTGGCACAGAGTTTGGTGTAGGCTTACATGTGAGAGTTCATTGCAAGGGACAGCAAAGGCATGCCATATTCTCTGTTAAGGAACCCTGCTGGGATGAACAACAACTTCAAATAGCCACATAAACAACACTGAGAAACAGTAAACACATAAGATAACTCATTTGGACACATTTATATGCAGCATGGATAGGACTGAAAATAGCATTCCCAAGTTAAACAGCAAACATTACTATGTAAACGCCACAACTAAGTCAAATTTGATAGTGAATACTGGCGTTGTAATTTGGTCTCCCTTGAAGGCACTCAAAGGAGTTAAATTGCAAGTTACACTCTTAAACGATGTCCTCCTCTGCATCCATCATTTCTGTCTTGACAACAAACACATTGACCAACCGATGTTTTGGAATTTCTCAACAATTGACTTTCAAATCCTAACAAATGTTTCTTCCCCACCTTCTTAGAAACCTCCAAAGAGCTGCTATTACCAATAAAAAAATATAATTCTAGATTCAAAATGGGGTAATTTCAATGGACATCCTTTTCTCCACAATCTGTGTCAATTCTTCCATCAAACTGGGCCACTAAAATGGAACATCAATTGGCAGGTGTCACCAAGCACAAATTGGAATGGGCCAACAAGAAACTGGAGCTCCAACCATGCGGTGGTGGCACACACCTTAATCCTAACACTCAGAGGCAGGTGAGTCTCTGTGAGTTTGAGGCCAGCCTGGCCTACAAAGTGAGTTCCAGGACTGATGAACAGAGAAATCTTGCCTCAAAAAATAAACAAACAAACAAACAAATAAAATAATAATATTGTAAAATAAAGAAAAGAAAAAGAAAAAATGAAGCCCTTCTTTTCTTCCTTATTGTTCCCTACCTACTAAAATATAAGCTGCTTGCTGATCTCATCTCATTGAATTATGCTTTGCTGAAGATACCCAGGCTGCACACACTCTTGACTCTGTGAATAAGGGCCCCAGGAACAGATGTGCCCTTTCTCGCAGGATTTCTCTGCGGAAGCAAGATTTTATCAACCCAAAATATCTGCAGTTCAACTTTGATTAAAATCAGATTAAAACTACACATATTTTTGTGAGAAATTTAGGGTTCTTGATTCAAGTACGTTTGATACTGAAAAACATTGAGTTAATGTTGTTTTGCTTGAGAACTAACAGTATAGGACAAAGGTGAAGAGCATGGCCATGAGCCACACTGTCTGAGTTAGATCTTCTGTGCTTTAGCTTTATGGCTCTGGTTATTTGGCTTCTCCATACTCCCAGTTTAAAATAAATATGGGATAGAAAATATCTATTCCCCGAGGTAGCCTTAGGGGACAATGTGGGCAATACTTACATAAACATAGACCAAACTTTCCATAATCTTCCCCCAAAACAACAGTCAGGTCCATAATAGCAGCAATTACACTGTTGTCACACAAATGTCCATTCTAGTTTGCTTTCTGTTGCTGTGATAAACATTGTGACAAAAAGCACCTTGAGGAGGAAAAAAAGTTGTTTCCTCTTACTATTTACAGGACCTCATCAACAGAAACCGGGGCAGGTGCTAAAGCAGGAACTTAAAGCAGAAACTATGGAGGAATGCTGCTTACTGTCTTGTTCCTAGACTCGTGTTCAGTTCTACCTTTCTTAAAGAGCCTAGGTTTCAATCAGACTGTTACTGACAATCTCCTATTTTTCCATAACCTGATAATTTTTGTGTCTGTCTATCCTACCTCGATTCATCCACTTTTATGCTGAGTCATTAAAATTTAATTATTTATGGATGCCTTTCATTTTTAAAAAATTATCAAGGCCAATTTTATTAGGAAAAGTACTCACACTGTTCCAAAATCCATCAAAAACAGTAGTGTCTGATACCTTAGGTATTCTATTAGTTTCAAAATCCCCTTCCTAGAACACAATTACTCTCCTGTTCCCCTGAGAAACAGTGTCTTTAGAAAACTGTCATACTTATTTGTCACCACGGAAACTCGTTTTTGACTCGTAAGTATTACATGGATCAGTTTTCTTGTTTCTAATTTTTACAGAGGGGAAATTGAAAGCTACATGTTAGAAAAATAAAAATGGGGAAGTCTCAAACTGTTAAAGAACAGGACCAAGATGCTTCGTGAAGTTTTAGAAACATAGATTTAACTTTTCTTTAGGTATAGCATGAAGTTAGATAGTGATGCAGGTTATAGTGTGAATTTGACACAGTTCCTGCCCCAATGTCCAGAGCAGTTCACAAGCAACCTACTCAAGCCTGAGCTGGGACAGTTTTCTTTTTGCCAGTGAGGACAACTCCAGCCTGGACTGTGCTCCCTCTCAGGCTCTGAAACCTTGGGAATGCAGAGAATCTGTGTCTGCTACTGGTTGGGGACTTGTGCGGTAATATTTCCTTTCCTTTTCCAGAGCAGTCCTTTGGCTTCCAGCTATTTGGTGGTGTGCACTAGACCCTTACCTCTTCTAACTAGAGTATCGCTGTTTGCCAGAGGGCTCCATCCATGAGTCGAACTCTCAGTATGGTTTATGACATTAGCTTGGGAACAAGCCATATAAATTTTGAGCTCTGGGGAAAACAGACTAAGGAATTGGCTAGAACCACCTGGAGGTGCTGGAGGTCAAAGTTTACCCACTTGGACAGAATGATCAAACCTCAATAAAACCCAGGATACAGAGGCTCATGAAAATTTGCTCAGTCAATAAAACTGTGCTTGTTAACACACAACATAGCTAGGAGGGGCTAGCACCATCCCATCTCCAGAAACTTGATGTTCAGAACCTGCTCAGGTGTTGCCCCATGGGTCTCTCCTTTCAAATGGTTCTGATTTGTACCTATTTGCCATAGCAAAATTTTACTCTCCAATGTACTACCTGATTGAGTTCCCTGAGGATCTATTAAACCTTCACAGATGGGCAGCAAAATGGTCCGAAGGACCAACAGCCTGGGGATGCTTGAACATTTAGCTAGTATTTAACAAGAGGGCAGCCATATGGAGGATGGTGCTTTTAATTTGAGAAGTTTTACCTAACTTTACGTAATTGGTGTTCGAACTTGTTATGGGCCATTCAGAGGGTAGTACTGGAAATGGGGCCAATGGTACCCAACACCAGGAATTCCAGCCAATCTTTCAGGAAGTCCATCAGGAGAGGCTCCTGTTCTCATTAGATTTCAGCAAAGCCTAGAGAAATTCTTGATCCCCGCAGTAATTGTGTAGAAAAGAGGGGCTATGGCCTTGTTCTAAGTGCCTCGTTATCAATTAGTATTTGAGCATTGCAAATAGCCCTTTCTGTGTAAGTACAACTATTATCAAATGAATGGTTGCTATCCAGTGGACTCCCAGGAAGAGGCCGAATATATCAAGCTCAACAGCTCACAACTACAACCAGGAAACTGTATTTCTGAGCTGTCTGAGAAATTGTGGAAAATAAGACCAACCAAAGCTCAGGAGCTGGAAGACTTGCAAACCCCCTCGTGACTAACGGGAGTGCAAGTGGCCTCTGAGACATAGAGAGGAAAGCGCTGGCATTGTAGGGGAGATATTCTATAACAAGGTTCAAAGGACGTGGTGTTCAGCCTCATTCTCAGAAGCTTCACACACACACACACACACACACCCCTAGAACCTAAAGTTATTGGGGAGGAGATTGAAATAGCATTTTCCCAAACACAGCAAACAGTTCTTTGTTTTTGTTTTTGAAATAACCTCCAGTCTACGCCTTGCCTCCCAGTGGAAGGAAGGCACACCACCTCCTGCAGCCATGCAACTGGCAGCATGTCCCATGTGGAATGCTTCGTCTTCCTCATCGCTCACCAGGACAGGCATTTCACAGCTAATTCAATTGCAATTTCCCAGGATCCACCTCCACATATGTGCCTTTAACACTACTCTGCTGTCCTATCTGAACCTGCCCTCCAATGTCAGGCCAGTCCTCCAGGGCATCTCTCTTCTGCACAGAATGCCATCCCAGAATTCCTTGTGAGGCCAGGCTTTACCTGAAAGCACGCTGTGTTCTGACACTGCCATGCTCTCACATGAGCCATCCCATTTGACTCAGAAGCCATCTTATTCATTTCTTAGTGATGAAGTCCCACCCCGAACTGTACCTACCTGAAGTCAGCCTTGTTCGCCCTTAGCAAGTCTTAAACCTTACAGTGATCATGTTAACTCTGATCTCATCCACTTGTGGATAGGTTGCAAGCACTATGCTACAATGCTATGGTAAAGAGACATATAAGCAATGTCTGTGCAAGGAAGGCTGGGCACTATGAAAGTGAAAAATAGGAGGCCAACAGAGGGAAAGGAAGGCACACTTTAAGCAGAATGATTATTTCAGAAATGTTTCCCTCTTCTGGGAGTGGTGAATGGGTACAGAGAGATCAGTTGGACTGATGAGCAACCCATCAACTGATGAGTGCTTGAAAATGATAGCCAAGTTAAAAGGAACTCCCATCTGAGAGGGGGTGTAAAAGTGTCTTGGATCATAACAACCACAAGGCAGCACTCCCATTTCCACAGTGAAGAGCTTAGGTTAGAAGTCAGAATGTAATCGCTGGAACAGATGAAAGGGACCAAGGAAATACAGTGATTTTCCTTTCCACATAAGTGACAGCTATGTCTGAAGTAGAGGTGCTGTAAAAACAAAACAGCAGCAATAACAAAGCCTCTCCTGGAGTCTGAGTCTTACAGTCTCTCCTAGCTAGCATCTGTCATCAGTAATCTCAGTCTCAATACACGCTGATAGGCATCGAGTCTCTAAACAAACACAACTGAACTGGAAATCAAAGAGACTCCTAGCCGTGGGCTTCCTGGGATGTATGGTACATTAGTCAGTGAAAAAGATAAGAAAATAATACAGGCTGGTGTCTTGAAGCTAACAGAACTTATACCCTCCTAGTTCCAGAGGCTGAATGTCCAAGCTCAAGATGTCAGCAGGCTTGATTCATCCGGAAAGCTCTCTCACTCAGTTACAAATGCCGATGCTCTCTTTGTGCCTTCATGTAGTCTTTTCTCTGCGTGCAGTATTCCTAAGGAGTCTTTTTCTTATAAGGACACTAGCCCCATTGGATTAGGACATCACTTTATGTGGCATTTAAGCTTAGTGATCTTGTGAAAGGTCACACAATTGAGGCGAGTGCTCTACATTCTCTGGGCCCTCAGCCCAAAAGCAAAACCTTAAATTGCCGCTGACTCGCTCCTTTGCTTCCACATTCTATCCTAGGTTTCTATGTCTCTATCAGTATTCCTCTGACTGGTTACACATCTACCAATGCCTAATTCAGTTCTCACTGTTTTTCATGATGAGTACAAGGGAAGCTACTCAACTATTCTCTGTAGCTCTGGTTCAGGAACCCCTAGGTATGGAACACATTTAACCTTTCACTCCCACTTTTTTTTGTGATTGAAATTATCTATATTTAATTTCAACCACAAATTGTTGAAATAACATAATGAAATATATTTTCAGGTGAGGTTATTATATCCTAAGAACACACTGAAGCTTGTGCCATTCACTTTGTCTGTTTACTGATGCTTGAATGAAGTTCTTAGGGTAAGCCCAATCTTCTCTGGGTTTCTATGATTCCTAAAAACCTTATCTCATTATAAGAAGCATATCTTGATAATGGCAAATAATCCAAAGATATCCCATCAATGACTCTGCCAAGGGTTGATCATATAATGTGCAGATAGATGGGGGGGGGTAGACAAGTAGTAAGGAGTAGCAAGTGAGAATATTTCAGAAATGACACATAGCCAAGACTTTAGATTGAGTTTCTTTCACACCACTTGCTAGCAATGCAATACTTTGTTGGGCTAAATATTGTGTTATTAAATGCTTTGGGTCCCATAAACATAAATAGATACAAAGTAAATTTTTGGGAGATCTCTCCAAGCCAGTACATCTAACAGGCCCTGTATTGTATGGTATTGTTGACAAGGTACAATGAGCAGTCAAGAAAGCATAACTGTCCATGGTAATAGAACACTAGTTATGGTTGCTTTGATGCTGGGAGTCCTGACATGTACATTTGCAGTAGTCCTTTAACTTCCTGAATTTAAAAAAAAAACAATTAAATACATTTCTTAAATGTCAAAAGTATATTTTTTGATTATAAGTTGTAGCCCACAAATGTAATCAAAAACGTTCTCCTGTCTCCTTCTATACTTGTCACTTATAAAGAACTTGATCTTTGTAATTCCTACGGCTGGCTATGGCCATAGTCTTCTCCTACATAAATGGTCTCATGAGAAATGTTTAACTTGTAAAATTTCTTCACCAGCAGTCTCTGATGTAGCTAGCCTCTTCAAAACATCTCCATGAACTCTGTGGCCAACGGTTCAGTGAATATGCCCCCCTTTGACTAGTATGTGATATACACATCCATATAGTTTTCAAATGCTTTGGGGATTTTTTAAATGAATGACACATGCGACTTTAATTTTCTATCGTTTTGCAACAGTTATCACAAATCCAAAGCTTAAGATAGCACATACTTATTGTCACACGGTTTCAGTAAATCAGGGTCTCCTGTGCTGTTTAAATAGATCCTCCACTCAGGGTACCTCAGGTCTCTAAACAGGGTATCTCCTGGGCTGCATTTTTATTGTCTGAGTGTTAGTTATGGATGAATGCACTTCCAAGCTCATTCAGGAAATAAACACAAATCATTTCTTTTCGGCTGTATCATGACCCTTTCTTTCTAGCTGTCAGTGGGAACCTGCCCTCATTTCCTAGAGGTTGCCCATACTTTTCTAGAGGTCACCTGACATTCCTTTGCAACAAGCTTCTTCACCATGACACTATGCCATTAAACCAACAACATTTTGTTTCCCTAAGGCACAGTCTTTCTGATGCAGCATAGTAAGAGTGGCATCCCACCATCTTGCACATTCTGTTGGTTAAAAGCAGGTCACAGGTCCTGCTCACGGGAGGGGGTTATATGAAAATGTGAACACTAAGAAGTAGAGTCTGTATGTCTACTCAGAGTCCATTGTCTGGTCCCCAATAATTTATTTTTATTGCTTTTATTGAGCTATATATTTTTTTTCTCTGCTCCCCTCCCTTTCTACCCTCTCCCATTATCCCCACGCTCCCAATTTACTCAGGAGATTTTGTCTTTTTCTACTTCTCATGTACATTAGATCCATGTCTCTCTTAGGATCTTCTTTGTTGTCTAGGTTCTCTGAGATTGTGAATTGTAGGCTGGTTTTTCTTTGTCTTAAGTCTTAAAGCCACTGATGAGTGAGTACATATTATATTTATCTTTCTGGGTATGGGTTACTTCATTCAATATGATGTTTTCTATATCCATCCATTTGCCTGTAAGTTTCAAGATGTCATTACTTTTTTCCACTGTGTAATATTCCATTGTGTAAATGTACCACATTTTCCTTATCCATTCTTAGGTTGAGGGGCATTTAGGTTGTTTCCAGGTTCTGGCTATGGCAAACAATGTTGCTATGAACATAGTTGAGCACATGTCCTTGGGGTAGGATTGAGTATCCTTTGGGTATGTACCCAAAAGTGGTATTACTAGGTCTTTAGGTAGGTTGTTTGCTAATTTTCTGAGAAATTGCCATACTGATTTATAACCTCTCCCCCACATACTTGACAAACATGTACATATACATCCCTAAAACTCTCAAGAGTTCATTCCAACATCACCATCCAAAGTCAGAATTGCAGTCATGGCCATGTTCACAAGCAGCTCCTCAGAACAATCTGTGAAGGAGCCTCTGTGGGGTACAAGTCATCTCCATCTGTTCATAGCCCAAGAGGTAAGTCTTGTCCTCCTATACTCACGCAATCCACTGTTGGAATGGATGTAACTGGGGAGGCCTAGGACAGCAGTTGCTGTCTGTAGACAATTTGATTAAAGGGTGGAGAAGATCAAAACCAAAAGGAGCCACTGGGTGAAATCACCTCTGAAATCCAGCTGAGCAAATGTTTGAAGTTCCTCAAGTCAGGTAAAGGCCTCAGATTAGATTTTTTTTTTTTTTCAGCCTACCCACTTGGCTCCTCATTCCGGTCTCTGCTTCATCCTCCCTCTGTCACAATAGGTGACATGTTCACCTCGAGCGGCACCACTAGCTGAGGCCGCCAACAGAATTTGAAGGGTCTGTCTGCCTCCTGTCACTCTGGCCTCCCTCCCTCTTAGTTCACATCAGTAGTGACAGTAGTGTTCCTGTTAAGATTATTTTCTCAAGAACTTTACATTTTCTGTGCTCATGGCCATCAAAGCCAACAACAGATAAAAGCCCCAAAGCCCAGATGACCTGTATGTTTGGATCTTGTTCAAATGGCCAAGGGACAATATTCTCAAGCTTCCCAAAGGCTCCATGGCCTCAGGAATCTACAAGGTACACTCTTACTTTAAAGAGATTCACTTGTACAGTTGAATGCTCTCACTTTTATTCTTTCTGACGCTTTAATTAAAAATTACATGGCCGTGCACTCAGAATTTATTCTGTGTCAGTTTTAATTTTAGTATTTTTTCCATTTAGAGAAATTGAAAGTTTTTTTGGATTAATCTACTTATGGCTCCTCTTCATTTGACAATTTTTACCTTAATTTTTCTTATAGAATTTTCACTGTCAGCAACCAGAAGAAACACATGGCATCTTTATCACGTTGCTAGGAAATGCCCTTTTAGCTCTATAACCAAATCCATCACTTACAAATTCTGCCCTTCACATAACAGGAGGACACAATTTGTAGAGCTCGGCTATAACCTAATAAGGATCCCCTTTCCTCTGGGTTTGAAAGTATGTTTCTTACCTCCTTCTGAGCCTCAAAATATAGTGATATTAACATCCAAATTTCTAACATCAATCTCTCAAGGTAATTTAGGTATACTCTTTACAATTTTTTCTGCCTCTCTTAGACGTTTGTCATGTAAGCTCTGCCCCCCATTTCTAGATGCCAAAGGATGTATTCATTCTGTCCTGTTACATAACAAACTACCATGGGATATGGTTTTAATGTACCACTTATGTTCTTCCAGGAAAACATGCTCTGGATAGACTCCTATGGGGTTAATGAAGCAAGTGTCCGTTAGAAACCTGTAACCACAAGGAGCTGTGTCTTAGGGTTTTTATTACTGTGACAAACCGCCATGACCAAAAGCAAGTTGGGGAGAAACGGGGTTATTCAGCTTATACTTTCACAGCACCGTTCATCATTGAAGCAAGTAGGGACAAAAACTCAAGAAGGACAGGAACTTGGAGGCAGGAGATGATGCAGAAGCCATGGAGGGGTGCTTGTTCAGCCTGCTTTCTTATAGAACCCAGGACCACCAGCCCAGGGATGGCACCACCTGCAATGAGCTGGGCCCTCCCCTATTGATCACTAATTAACAAAATGCCCTACAGATGGATCTTAATGTAAGCCTTTTTTCAACTGATGTTCCCTCTTTTCAGATAACTCTCGCTTGTGTCAAGTTGACATAAAACTAGCCAGAACAAGCTGGGAGCAGAATTTTTGTCTCTTCTCTTCTCTTCTCTTCTCTTCTCTTCTCTTCTCTTCTCTTCTCTTCTCTTCTCTTCTCTTCTCTTCTCCTCTCCTCTCCTCCTTTCCCTTCCCTTCCCTTCCCTTCCCCCTCTAGTGTGTATGTGTTTGTATAGGTGAGTTTGTAGAGTCCAGAGAAGAGCATCAGGCATCTTCTATTGTTCTTTGCCATATTTCTTTGAGCAGAGGCTCTGTCTTCAAATCTGCAGCTCCTGGTTTTCAGCTAGGCTGACAGTGGTGTGCCCAGACATCTTCCTGTCTCTGCCTCTCATTGTGGGCAATAGGCACCCACAAGACTTGTTACATGGGTACTGGGATCCAAACTCAAGTTCTCATGGCTGCCTTGTCTTAACCACTGACCTGTCTTCCCAGGTCCTTTTTGTTTATTCTCACAGAAACTGCAGAAATTGAAGATTAACAAAAAGCAGAGAAGTGACACTGATGGACAGGTTCAACACCAGAGTCTGGGCAGCGTCCTATCTCAATACAACAGATGAGCTGTATTTAGTAGAATTTGCCAGACTGCCCTCAGAGGGGCATCCAGCTTTATCTCAAAATATCAAGTTCACTCAGGGAGTTTCTTTATAAGCTTGAAGAATGGTCTGCCCAGGAAGAAGTCTAGGGGCTGTCTCTTTCCTTCTTACCTGGTGTTCCACATCCCTGGTTATACATCCAGAAATAAATTAGATCACATAGTGACAATGAAAGGAAAGTGTAGAAGATTTTATATATGTGTGTGTATGTGTATACATATATGTGTGTGTGTGTGTGTGTGTGTGTGTATACATATATGCTTTACGAGTTCCTGTGAGGAGTAACCTATGCACTGCAGGTGAGTGGTTCAAAACATGTAACCTCAAATTAAACCACTTAATTTTGATTACTTTAAAGTCACAAAAAGAAAATTAAGAACGAATCAATACAGAAAAAGATCTTCATGCCCCCTTGAGCTATGTAAGAAAAAGTGTGACTGCTCACTTACAAAGGCCATTTCCATTGGTAAATGTATCTGCACCAGGGAGAGAGCTGCTCACAGGCAGTTGTCATAACCCAGAGGTTTTTATGTACATAATAAAACATTAATTCTCCATACATTTCCTCCCCTCACCTTTCCACTCTGGGTCTCGGTCTCCCTAATCCTAACACCCAAACCCTTCTTTGTCTCTCTGTGACATGCAAGACTCCACCACTTAGCCCTTTCATTGAGTCTTTTATAATTTTCATTGGACTCCCATGAACATGCATGTAATTAAAACTGGTTTTCCCCTATGAATTTGTCTTATGTCAGTTTCATCCTTAAGCCACCCAAAGATCTTAGCAGGAAAGAAAGAAGCAATTTTCTGTCTCTGCACAAGTGAAAATTATAGGATTTCTGTACCCTTTCTGTACCCTGTCAATTCAGAGTGTGAGAGAACCAGGTAACAGGAACAGAGCAAAGAATATTGAATCCATAGCATGTGTGGCAGCTGTTTGTTTGCTTGCTTGTCTTGCAAAACAATGCTTTCTCTTATTTTTGTGTTTCAATACTTTCTTTTATTTTTAAAATAAGGAAGTAGGGCTAGATCGTTTCAACAAAGTATTGAGCTTTTTTGTTTTTAACAAGACTATGAGCTGCAATGATAGAAGGCTAATTAGTAGTGATGCTTTAGGATGTAAATCTCAGGGTGTTGGCTTAGGCATTAATGGTGAATTATTAATAAAGTTTTGGCTGGTGTGTTAATCAGGATTCTCTAAGGGACAGAACCAATGGTGTGTGTGTGTGTGTGTGTGTGTGTGTGTGTGTGTGTGTGTGTGTGTGTGTGTGTGTAGCTGGCTTATGTTAAAATAGTAGCAACCTCTGAACCACATCTGAGAGGATGAGAACCTGGTCCTTGAGGCTGGGTGGCTCAGCGGTGGGAACAATCCCAGAGTGGCTATGGCTTACTAAAGAGGCCAACAATCCAGGAGTTCTCAGTTCTCGAGACTGCGTGTCTCAGTCTAGCACCCAAATCTGGAATGTTCCGCAAGAACTGCTTAGCCCACAGTGGAAGTCTAAAGCCACGACAGGGTAACCCAATTCTGCAGCCAGCAAGGAAGATGCCAAGTGAGCAAAAGGCAAGTGTTCATCCTCCTGCCATGCCCTTTTCAACTGAACTGCTACCTGAAGGTGTCACACCATCAAAGTGGGTCTTCCCACATCAATTAAAGCAACCAGGACAGCTTCAGTAGAAGCTCTCGGCTCAGATTTGTGACAAGTTGACATTAAAACCAGGCATAATAGTTGTCACCCAGAGTTTGCTGATGATAGTCTTCCAGACACCAAAAACCCAGAGGAAAATCAAGCTAGAAGCTATTTAGCTTGAATAATCAAGTCAGTTTATAAGTACATCACAAATAAGGACTCAAATTTTGAGCCGATAGATAAAGCATCTTTTGACCCAAATCATAATAATCTGATCAATAACACACATAAAGTAATATTGAGTAAAAATTCAAAGACTAAAATAAATATCCATAACTCAATACTGGTTATAAATAAATGATTGGATAAATAAATAAATTGGACAAATAAATAATAGACATACAAGGGCAGAGAAAAAGATACACACACAAACACACACACGTGGGGAGAGGATGAAATATGGATATGAAATAGGATGAGAAAGAAATAGAGAGAAGGGGAAAGAGATTTTATTTGTAACAAGTGTTGGGTGATTCTATGATAGTTATAAATAAATGATTGGCCAAGTTGGGGGAGAATGAATGACTCTCCCAGGCAGAAGCATTCTAAGCAATTATTCAAGTACCCTGGTATACAAAGAGATAAGACATAACTTCTGCTCCTCGTTGGCTACAGCCAGTGACCTTCTAAAGAAAAACACATGAAAAGAAGCAAAAACAATAGCTGTATATTAAGGTCTGGACATTATCTCAATCCAGTGATCAAAATTAGTATCCACAGATAAATTATGTTCACAGTGTGTAATCTTAACCTTGATATATGCTGAGAAATAATACTTTACCAGTCTGTTCTTTTTCTCCAAAAACACATATCTCTAATTTAAACATGATGGCAGCATCATACAAATTTCTCTTGAAGAAAGTCTAAAAGATATTTGAACAGTATCCATTTAAAACTGCTGAGATCATCAAAAAACAAAAACAATCTTAGAAACTGTCATAGCCAAGCAAACCATAAGGATACCTGATGACTAGAATAATGTAGCATCCTTGGCATAATTCTAAGAACAGCACAAAGACAAGAGCAAAGTCTAAGAAGTCTAATAGAGCATTGTCTCTGAGTGCCAACAGTGTGTGACATGGGTGTTAAGTATAAAGCATCTCAGAGTGCCTCCACAATCCTTGCATCAAACCCAAATTGTTATAAATTAAAAATTTATTTGAAACACTTACAAACTCCAGGTTTCATAGAATCTGATTTTCATAGAAGAATTATGGTTTTATGTAGTTATGTCACAATATATTTGTTGAATGTTTGAACTGTGACTGGTCCCAGCTGAGCTGCTATAAGCATAAAACACACTGAGTTTCAGAGACAGTATGAATAAAGAAGTTGGAAAATGTTACCTCAGTGCCTTTCACATTGACTGTATATTAAAATGATGGTATAGGAGCACATTGAGTTAAATAAAATATAGCATTAAAATATTTGTGTAACTACAGAATTATCTCAGTGGTACAGCACTTGTCTAACATGAGAAAGACCCTGGTTCAATCCTCAGAATTAAAATTTTAAAAATTAATCCTTTTAATGCATTACTAAAAAAATCAAATTATACCTATAGTTCACACTGTATTTTTATTGATACCTGTGATACAAAAGTACAAACATGAAAATATTAATAATAGCTGTTCGTAGCAGTAAAGTTTGGAACAGTTTTTTAGCTCTCCCTCTTCTCTAATTTTTCTTCAATGAATGTGTGTATATAACAAAGAAGTCATTAAAAAATCTAGGAATATTGTCATATGTTTGTGACAGTCAACTAGGTAGTTGAGGCAAGAAACTGAAATTTTGAGGCCAGTCTGAGCTACACTATGAGACTATGTCTAAGAAAGAAAGAAAGAAAGAAAGAAAGAAAGAAAGAAAGAAAGAAAGAAAGAAGGAAGGAAGGAAGGAAGGAAGGAAGGAAGGAAGGAAGGAAGGAAGGAAGGAAGAAAGAATAGAGGATGAGGATGTAGCTCAGTTGTTAGAGTATTTGCTTATCATGCACAAACCCTTGGTCTTTCATCTCTAGCACCATATAAACCAGGTTATAAGGTCCATGCCTGGAATTCCAACATGGAAGAGCAGAAGTTCACAGTCAACCCCAGATACACACAGAATTTGAAGCCAGGCTAGCTTGAGACCATGTAGAAAAGAAAGAAAGGCAGGGGGAGGAAGGAAGGAAAGAAGGATGGGCAGGGGAAGGGAAGGGAAAGAAGAAAAGGAAAGGGAAGGGAAAAGAAAAGAAAAGAAGTAAAAAAGAAACTTCCAGATGTCACACTAAACAATGGGTGTTGTAATAAGGGCAGCGGGGCTGCGTCCCCAGCACCCCAGCCGCCAGCTTGGTTAGCTTATGCCCTAAATAATTACATGGAAACTGTATTCTTTTAAACACTGCCTGGCCTATTAGTTTCAGATTCTTATTGGCTAGCTCTTACATATCGATCTAACCCATTTCTAATAATCTGTGTAGCTCCACAAGCTGGCTTACCAGGAAAGATCTTAACCTGCGTCTGTCTGGAGTGGGAGAATCATGGCGACTCTCTGATTCAGCTTCTTTCTCCCAGCATTCTGTTCTGTTTACTCCACCCACCTAAGGGTTGGCCTATCAAATGGGCCTAGGCAGTTTCTTTATTAATAAGAAATCACTCCCACATCAAATGGGCACATTGAGTAGAAATTTTAAAACCACAAAATCATTCAATCGAATAGCTATTTATTCATTCATTTAAATGCACACATATAACATGCCAGTGTTAAAGGTACCAGGAGAGCTACAAACAACTGATCTATAATTACATCCTTACAAGGGTTCACAGTCCACTTAGGAAGGACTAATCAGTAAGATATTAAAATACAATGAGGTCAATGATAAGACCATGATTCCTAAAGAGTCAATGCATTCTCTCCTTCCCATTTTAAATGCTGCTGTTTTTCTTGCTCTATCCAACCTCAATTTACTTCTCTATTCATACAATAGCTATACCTAATGTGTATATGTACATAATTTTATCTTAAACAATAATTTTTCTCAAGACATACATATCTAACTGTCTTTAGGTAAGATGACCCTTGAGTAAGCTAAACTTTAGATGCCTAAAGTCTAGCATCTTTTCACTTCCCTATCTGAGCTCCTCTTCCTCCACAAGAAACCATCATTGAACAAGTTCCTTTATGACTCAGTTAAAGGTTAATTTTTTATGTTGCTTCATTTTTCAAAATCCATAAGGCTTATAAAGCCTACATGATGTGGGATTCCCCTCTGTATGCTGTGAATACCATCTCTTAATGAATAAAGCTGCTTTGGGCATATTGCCACCCAGAATAGGGAAAGGTGGGAATTCCAAGCATATAGAGGAGGAAAGAGTAGGTGGAGTCGGGGAGAAGCCATGTAGCTGACACAGGAGACAGATGTCAAATGCCGGAGAGAAACTTACCTTTAGGCTACAACCCCATGGTGACACACAGATGAATAGAAATGGATTAATTTAAGATATAAGAGCTACCCCCCAAAAGGGTGAGCTAATAGGCCTGTTGTCTGGGTTTCTATCCCACAGCCATTTAGTCCCAAGAAAATCACACAGAGGTCTATATTAATGATAAACTAATTGGCCCATTAGCTCAGGCTTCTTATTAACTCTTATAACTTATATTAACCCATTATTCTTATCTATGTTAGCTGCATGGCTTGATACCTTTTTCAGCAGGGCAATCACATCTTCCTTCTTCTGTGGTTGGGACAGGACTGGAGAGGGATGGGCTTCCTCCTTCCCAGAATTCTTCTGTTCTCATTGACCTGCCTCTACTTCCTGTCTGGTTTTCCCACCTATATTTCATGCTTGGTTACTGGCCAATCAGCGTTTATTTAAAACATAGTTGACAGAATATAGACAATTGTGCCATACCATAGGCCAATCAGTGTTTTAATAATATAGTTTCTGTGTGATTATTTTGGGTCTAGTTGGCCGGGAAACAAACCTCTGACAACACCTACATAGCTATCAATCCAACTTTATCTATTGGCATACCTCTTTTATCAGCTCTGATGCTCTAGAGATGTCAAGCTACAAGTCACAGGAAATAAAAGTTATCAGTCCCTTAGCTCTCCCCATTGGCTTTTTTCTTCCCTCTGTTTGGAGTGTCAACCTCATCAGCACCCTCTCCTTATAGTTCCCTGACACCCTCTCCCTGAAACCTTCCTTGATCCTCCAGGCAAAATGTTGAGTCTCCCACACTCCCCTCTTCCCCAACTTCATTGAACTTTGTATACTTCCAGCATAGAGATCATCTCAATACACTATAGAGCCTGCGGTCTCTAGAATACTCTATTCCTTAATAGAAAATAGTATGTGTCATTCAAACTTGGTATCCCAAACACCATACAAAACATGACAGAGCCGGGCGGTGGTGGTGCACACCTTTAATCCCAGCACTCGGGAGGCAGAGGCAGGCGGATCTCTGTGAGTTCGAGGCCAGCCTCGTCTACAAGAGCTAGTTCCAGGACAGGAACCAAAAGCTACGGAGAAACCCTTTCTCGAAAATTAAAAAAAAAAAAATGACAGAAAACTTACTTGCCAGTTCCTATTTTTTTTTCACTTTTATCACCCTGTGACTACATTTAGCCACTAGTAGACAGGACCAATCTTCCAACATTGTGACATGACACTTTCATCTATAAAGTTATTCTCAAGAACTGAACAATCAGGTTAAAAAATCTCCTAGTGTTTTAAGTATGTTTATGATTTTGTGTTGGACTACATTCATAATCACTCTTAGATACATGTGGCCCAGAGGCTCCTTGAATGCTCAGGTTGCCTTCATCTCAATGCCTCTGTCATAAATATTCTTGCCCCAGATGCCATCACACCATCTGACTTGATGGCCCCTCCCCTGGGGTCTTTCTTTCAATTCTGTGTGAGGTAGTGCCCAACTGATTAATGCATCTTGCCCTTCTCTTGTCTTATTTTTTCATGGCAAATAGCAGCAGCAGATAGACTTTATATTTGTCTGTGTATTTCTTTTCTTGGTACTCACCAGAATATTAGCATCATAAAGAATAAGACTTTGCCTGAATTATTCAATAAATGAAGTTCTGAATAAATAAATGATGTTATTTATAGCAAAACATGACACCGTCTGTCCAATTTCCCTTTCTCTTTGTCTGTTGTCTTTCACAACAGTCCATAAATTTGAGACACTAAACAAGGAAATTAAGATACAAACTCCAATAATGGGAAAATATAATAAGACTGAGTTGATGGTAATCTAATTGGGGATGAGAAGACAGTTTAGTTAGTCATATAATAAATGTGTTTGAAGTAGGTTTTTATTTTCTATTTCATTTATTCAACACATATTCATACTATGCTTATCATAAGTTCCTTTTTGGTAATTCTTACATTTGTAGCATTATTTATAATTTATAAGACCTTTTCTGACACTTCACTGTATCCTAGTAAATAATCCTTTGAGGTAAGTAGGTCTTCTGAGGAATGAATTACCAGATTAAGGACCACTGGGCTGTGAAAATTCAGAGCTAAGGATGTATTCCATCATTTTATTGTTGATACAACTATGTACAGAATCCTATTATCAATATATTCATTTCTCCTCGGAGAGCTATAATGCACACATTGTCCATCAGTACCAGTACATTAATTCTCACTTCTGGGACTCTCAGCCTACTCTTAGCTTCTATGTTAATATGAATATTTCATGGTAGACTGCACATACTTTGAAGATAGACATAATACCTTTGTTGCTTTTTCTGCTTACATTTAGGTTCTGCACATACAATGGTTTTTCATACTTATTGGTGTGGAGATAATTATGAATGTAAGAATTATCCTATTTACAGCCTAATTGTTCATCCACAGATGAATGGATAAAGAGAAAACAGTGTCTCTATGCAGTGGAGATTTACTCAGCCACAGAGAGACAAAATTTTGTCACTTGGTAAAAACTGAATACAACTGAAGATAACTGTGCCATGTAAAATGTTCAACTCAGACACACCAGTGTTCAGTGAATAGTTAAGAAAAGAATTCTGCAGCCAAGAAGCCCTGGGTTCCCAGTGCAAGCTCTATGTTCTCCTTGAGTAGGATGCTAACTTCAAGAGCAGCCGCAGCTGCTTGATACTACCATTATGCTTGTGTTATGGCAGCTAATTAAAAGCAGTTGTACCTTTCACTTCAATCACTGTTAGGGAACAAACAACTAAAGAGAGCATGCAATAAATTCAGAGTTAGTTAAGATTGGGGATAGGTGGGAAGTAGGATGGGTAAGGTAAGGATTAGGTACTACATCTACTTGGAAAAAGAACAATGAGGTGCACAATCAGGAAGCATATAATCAGGAGTTGCATCTTGAAATCTGAGGGGTTGGGAGAACTGGAAAAAAGCTGTGTTGTTGTTAATGCTGTGTGTAGAAGGTTACAAGTACGATGTGAAAAGAAGACGGACTAAGGAAGAGAGACCATGGGAAAGACACAGGAATAAGAAGGGAGTGTAAGCGACGTGGTAGAGAATGTAGTAAGAAGGCCTTACAGAAACTGGGTGGGAAAACAAACACAGTCCTAAACCTAACTGAGCAATAAACAAACAGAAGCAAAATTACCATGAGACATATATACAATAGTGGAAATTAAATGGTAAATATGAAAGAAAAAAAGAAAACGCAGAACGAATTGCTGGCATGGCTACCCTGAATTGAAAGGTGAAGTCCTCAGATCCCTTGGGCTCTGGTAAGTTCACATGTGCTGTGGAGCTGTGAATTCTGTCAAGTGCAGGGATGGTCAGGAGCCTTTCCTGGCAGTTCCCCTGGGCTCCTGCACTGCACTGTGGCCTTTCCTGGTCCTGCAGGGCCAGTATATGTATGACTGCTTCCCTTGCAATCTGGGCTTTATTATTTTACACAGACTGTGATTCGCTATGAGACCTTTGCCACATCCAATGTCAAGAACAATTTACCAATCCCTCCAGCCCCACAAGATTTCAAGATGTGGGAACTGGAACCACAAAAGACCTCATAGGTCATTAGAAGTCAGAGTTGAGGTCTCTCTTGCTGCCACCTCTTTCTTGAAAGGAAAGGAAGCTCCCATATTCCTCCATTAGAGACACAGAGGCATAGACATTTCTAGTTAGATAAATACATTGAACCTAGAAATACAGCCCCCGTCTTTGGAATGTACTGACTCTGACAGACTAAATGACTCACACTAAATGCTGGATTTAGTGGGCCATTCCAGGACCGCATGACGCTGCTAGTTTCTGAGAAGTGTGGCGTTTGATTCAACTACAGTTGTAGGCCCTCTTCTCCTTCACTATAAAGTAAGCCTCCAGTGTGTGAGAGTCCACTGTCGGTGGATGCCATAAAGCCGTTCTTGCGACTATTGATTCAGATTCTACAGACAGAAAAAGTCAAATCCATACTTACCATACATGTGTATCCCACCACAATAAATCACTGAATCTTTTAAGCAGAAAGGATGTCTATGTGATACACTTGACAGTATACTTGGGTAATAAATAGGGCCTTATCAAGATTCAGCACTAAGACAATATTATGAGTTCTGGGCCATACTGGGCTACATTGCAAGTCTGAGGGATTTAAAGTTAAATTGGCACTGTGAGTAAGCTACACACAGGATTACTTTTTTGCCGTAGTTATCAGAAATATCAGTTCTTGAAGTCAATAGAAGAAAAGGGTTTCATTAGAGAAAGTGACAGATATTCCAGTTTCTTGCCTCAATTTTGAGTTGAGAGTGTAATGCCCTGAATTCACTATTGTTTCTCTAGATTGTGCACGGAACAGTGAAGCAACTGAGAATTTAACAAGCTCCTTATTCCCTCCTTCCCACTCTGGTTCTGTGGCAGGGATCACCCGGCAGTAGAGAACACTGTGCCTTTATTAGGGACTACTCTGTATCAGGAACTACTAGTGTCTTGTTTGCCATTGAGATCAACACCAAACTTCTATATTTAAAATTCTATCTCTGGACTCTTAACAGTGGGAACAGGGCCTGTCTCTGACTCCTTTACCAGCTTTTGGGACCCTCCTTCTCATACTGGGTTGCCTTCCCAGCCTTAATACATAGGAAGGTGTTTAGTCTTACTGCAACTTGATATGTCATGTTGTCTTGACACCCATGGGCTGCTCTAGGGTGAGGTTGTCCAAGTCTGATAAAGCTTACATCATGACGCCAAGTGACCCAGCTGCTACACATCATTTAGGATCTTATGTCCTTCTGGGAGTCTCCCCAGTCCTTCCCTTGAGACAGAAAAGTTTACTTTGTGGCATGACATCTTGGAAGAATGTAACTTTTGTGTTTTATAAGGGCTTACAGATAAGAGTGTAGCTTGGGTCTCAGGGGAGACTTCAGACTTGACTCAGCCTTTGGAGACTCTTGGAGATGGGTTATGTAGGTGGAGTTTTCTGTCCCACCAGTCAGCTCCAAAATAACTACAGAGAGGCTTATTAATTATAAATGTTTGGCTGAAAGCTTAGGTTTGCTACTAACTAACTCTTACATCTTAAATTAGCCCATATTTCTTATCTACACTCTACCATATGGTGGTACCTTTTTTCAGCATGGCATATTCATCTCCTGCTTCCTCTGTATCTGGCTGGTGACCCCGCCTCCTTCTTCCTTGAGCTCTCTTTTTGTCTGCAAGTCCTGCCTAACCTCTACCTGCCTAGGTATTGGCCAGTCAGCTCCTTACTAACAATGAGAGCAACACATCTTCACAATGTACAAAAGGATTATTCCCCAGCAGGGTTAAGTGAAATTTCGCATTGTGTAACCAAGAGCTCTTAGTAGTCAGAGACAAAAGAAATATTCCCCTGGGCTCCTACATTGAAGCCTCAGTTCCCTGGAAGAGCTGCTTTTCCAGGAGGTGGTAGAGATTTAGGAAGAAGGAAGAAGGCCTAACTGGGCAAGGTGGTCACAGAGTGGGTCCTGGCCCCTCCCCACTTCCTGACTACCACAAGGTGAGTGAGCCCTACCACATTCTCCTACTGCGTTGTCTCACCATAGAGACAGAGCCAATGACAATGTGTAGGCTAAAATATGTCCTTCCCCTCTGAGGTTTCCCACACCAGGTGTTCCGTCACAACAGTGGAAGTGTTTTGGTTTTTTTTTTTGTTTTTTTTTTTTGGTTTTTCAAGACAGGGTTTCTCTGTGGCTTTTGGAGCCTGTCCTGGAACTCACTCTGTAGACCAGGCTGGTCTTGAACTCACAGAGATCCGCCTGCCTCTGCCTCTGCCTCCCGAGTGCTGGGATTAAAGGCGTGCGCCACCACCGCCCGGCACAACAGTGGAAGTGTGACTGAAACAAAAGGAAATGATTAATTAAAAAGACAACCTACAGGATAGAGGAAACTATTTTTCAGGTCATACATCTGATAAAGGATAACTGTCCAAAATAGTCCATAAAAGAAAAGAGATTCTTGGATTCAAATGGCTAAGGAATCTGAATAGATGTTTCTCCAAATAAGCATATTAACAGCAAGTGTATGTAAATATCCCAATATCACTACTCACTGTGGAAGTGCAAATTCAAACTAGAATCAGGGGCTGGAGAGATGGCTCAGGGTTTAAGGGCATGTATTGTTCTTTCAGAGGACTCAGGTTTGATTCCTAGTTCCCACGTGGAAGCTCACTAGTCTGTAATTCCAGTCACAGGGTATCCAACTTCCTCTTCTGGCCTCTGCAGACAATGTGAACACCTGGTACACAGACAGACATGCAGATATATGTGTGTAAACATATATATATATATATATATCACATACACATATATAACATACATGTATATTGCATATATCACATATGCATAAATAACATGCATTCATGTTATATATAACATATATATATATCAACAAACCTTTTTGAGAACACAATCAGTATATCATCGCTGTCAGAATGACCCTCATGTAAAACAGGGAAGGCAAGTGCCATGAGGATGGAGAGGAGAGGGAGCCTTTGCACACTGTTGAGGGGATGCTCATTAGTACAGCCAGTAGGAAAAGCTGTATGAAAATTCTTCAAAAAGCAACTAAAAAGAGAATTACCATGTGATCCAGAAAGTTCTAGGTGTTTGCCCAAAAGGCTAGAAAACATCGTGTTAAGTCCGCACTGGGTGTTTAGTTCAGCTCCAGAGAGAGCAGCCAAGTTACGAAATTAGTCATCCAACAGACAAGAAAGCGAGGCCAGCATACCCCAACAGGATACTATCTACTTCTTTAAATGAAATCATCTTCATCATTTGCAGAAACGTGGATGAAACTAAAGAACAAGTGGAAAAGTCAGGCTCAGAAAGACAAACACAGTCTGTCCTCATGTGCCATCTAAAGCAGATGAAGAAGAAGCAGAGTGTGGGACATGGGTACCAGAGGCTGGGATGCCAGGAAAATAAAGATGTAATATCAAAGAGTATGAGCAGCAATCAGATGGGAGATACGTTAGAGCATTATGAAGATGGTGAACAGGATACATTTCCTGTGTTCTTGCTACAAAAAACAAGTCCTGGAGATGATAAATACGACACTCCATAATGTTATTCATGAGTCATCACACCACTTTGTAGAGCATAAACATAAACAGCTATAATTTGTCAGTTTATAATTAAAACTGATGTTAGAAAAAATTACATTTTGAACAGTTTCAAATTACAGGGGAAAATATTTTTGTTTTACTATAAGTGGTAAAGAGTTATTATAAAATTGACTCTACAATATAAAGCTTCCCAACAATGTAAGAAAATGCACTTAAAACCAAGAACTCCAAGGAAACCTACCAACTGCATAGCTGCTTCCTCTGACAGGGGGATCTTTAATGGTACCCCTCTTTCCTTTTTTATAGGTAGATGTGAACCGCAGTTTTTCCTTTGAGGAGAACATGAATTACCACCATTATACAGGGCTGCATAAGAACATTTTTGTGCACATCTTTACGGTGCTTTGAGCGATACCCTTTTTCACCTCCCCCACCCCGTACAATTTTGCTTCTATTTAGTGACATTATATACACAGTTTTATAAACCTATAAGGATTAAGAGCTAAAGGATGTGAATTTGTCTTTTTAAGACTGGTTAATATGACTATCTCTAGTAGCATCCACTCTCTTGCAAACGACATGATCTTATTCTTTACAAACAAGGATGCCATTGTGTGTGCACACCCCACTGTGTTTGTTTGTCTCCAGTGCTGGACACCTCAGCTGTCTTCATGGCGTAGCTGTTGTGAATTGTGCTGCAAGCAAACGCTGAAGTACTTTAAAATGAGAAAACAATAATCTAAAAAGGAATCCTTTAAACAGTAGGTCACGATAGTAGAATACTAAGACATTCCTATTGTCTTTGAAAGTGGGTTGCCAAGAATATATATTTCTGAATTTAACTATTCAAACTTCAAGTAAAGCTCTCTGCTGTTTCTATTCAGAAACACAAGCTACATGGTTAATCTGCTTAGTGAGCCACTCTTACTCAAAAGCTAAATAATGCTAAATCCTTCCAGAAGCTCAAGGATGGCAAATTGCAGGGGACAGAGGCGAGGCAGGGAGGGACCATTGAAAAGCAACAAAAGGAAACAGACTGCAGGCCATTCACCTGTCCCTAAAAACGTATAGTCAGCAAGGTTGTCATAACACACCAGCGTGGCCACAGGGCCAGAAGGTTTCAGATTAGAAGCCCCTGTGACCAGACGGACTAAAGCTGCTGGAGTCTGAAACAGCCACACAAGTAACAAACTAAACAAGCAGGAACTGGTACCAAGGACTAGCCTCGTCATATCAAATGTCCTTGGCAAGCCCCACCATCAGCTCAGGTGTCAGACAATCTGCTAGAGCAAAATCACAACATTTTTGTCCTGACTTTTAAAAATGACTAATTTGAAGGTCACACAGCCAAGCAGTACAGCACTGGGCCCTCTGTAGCTCTGAAAATACCCTGTGTGTTGTGCTATGGGTTAGCTTGGGTTACTTTACAGAAACTTGAAGGCTGCCTGTACAGACACTAACTCTTCACCTGAGCCTACAGATGACAGTCGGTGACTAAACAGGAAAGCTCTGGACTTTCCGTCTTCATACCATGCCTGACTCCTTTGCTGCCCCAACCTCTGAGTCGGATGACGCTCTGCATTCCTGGCAGAAGATATGCATTTCTTCTGCTCTCTTATCATGGCCTCTGCCCAGTTTGAGTGCATACGGCCCCTCAGTTTTTTATCACAGCTAAAGCCAAAACTTGAGATCAAGTTGTTTATACAAGATGATGACACCCACATCGGTAGCTCCCAGTTAAAGTCACTCTCATTACCCCGTCAGCCTAAAGGCCACCATGCTTGTGCACAATAAAAAAAATTTAAAAACTCACCTCCCAAAAGCCTGCTTCTTCCATTGTTAAGACAAGCTTCCAAATCACTTCTCACCAGTGAAGTCCCAAGAAGGGAGCACAGCCTGTCTTGTTCTTATTATATAACTCAGGGTCATGTCAACTATTCCAGATCTAGCCATCTAAATGACCAACAGATCATATCTGGTCACAACTCCCTGAAAGATTCAAATATATTCAATAATTCTGACATGAGTTCCACAAGTTGTTTCTGCTAAGTCATGGTGATTGGAATGAGGTGGGTAAAAAGATAAGCTTGGCAGGTGGTAGTGAGCTACTCATCCTGGGTTCTTGTTCTGCTTGTAAACATGACCAACGCAGCTAAAGAGTTACTTTACCAATAGCTCCAGAACAAAAAGGGAATTATTACAGGTTTTGTTGTTTGTTTGTTTTAGTTTATTGAGACAGGGTTTCTCTGTGTACCCCTGGCCTCACACTCAGAGATCCACCTGCCTCTCCCTTCCATGTGCTGGGATTAAAGGCATGCACCACCACCATGCCTGGCTGGGTGTTTTTATAATAAAATAGCAAGTGATGAATAAATACTGTGTCTCCCACCCAGGAGCAGGGATAATACAAAGAAGTGATAAAGATGCCCCTTGAGAAATGAAATCGTCCTCCACTCTGTGAAAAGTCTCGCCTGTCCTGGCCATTGTCCTCTCCTGCCAGGATGGGGAGTGAGAGGAGGACTCAGCTGGACAGGGTCAAAGCCATGCTCTAATTGTGACCCTTTGGAACTAATTACAGAACCATCCTGGGCATTCGCAGCCTCCCACTTATAGATTGATGAGCGGCACAAAAGACTAAGCGATTTCCAATTCTAACATCCCGTGGGTTTGCGAGGAGCCCCGTCCTGCCTGGCACCTGGAAGCACTTGCAGACTTTGGTTCTCTAAGAACCAGAGACTCTGAACTAAATGAGGATACAGCTCCTCAGCACAGAGTTTTAGACACCGTGCAAGCACTTTTGGGTCTTTAAAGTAATTAATTCGTCCCTGGGCTGTCTCTTATAACTTTAATATTTACACTATGACAAAATGAAAGTGCTCATTAGTGTTTAAGTCAAAGTAAAACCATCCTCTCTATTCTTTCCAATGAGCTTATTTTACATTAGTGAGAAAGAGCTGGAGACGTAGAGGCCCGTGGAGTATTCTAGACAAAGTGGATATCAGAAGGAAAGATATTTGAAAGTCATTAGAGTAGGGTCCAGTGAGAAATTTGTTCTTCATCTGACCTCCACTGATTGAGGCCACGTATGCATTAGCTTTGACCTACCTTTCCCCTAGTCTAGGCAGAACTGCCTATCAACTCGCTTCAACTCACCTTCTTAATCAATTCTCAAAGGTATCCAATAGATCCACTCCTCTGCTTCGGAGCTATCAGAGAGAACTGGAGTGATGGAGATGCCATGGGTAAAGAACATGCTCTACAATAGCAGATCAAAGATCTCTTCCTTACAAAAACTCAGGCACATCATTGCCCAAGGATCCCTTAGGACTATTTTTTTAGCTATATTCTCTCTAGTGATGATGTTTTTCCACGAGTAGACTTTGTAACGGTTCCACTTGGAAGCTACCCAGAGGCATTTGTTCTTTGGTGACCCAGCATGAAATCTTGTCTTCTAGAATCAGTTGGGATTTTCCCAAAGGGGTGGCAGTACAATTAGCAACAGGGCCTACAGTGAGTGCTCGGGTTCACTGAAGGGTGCAGCTCCATGTGCTGGGGACTCTATGTATTCTAGAATATCCAGAAGAAATGTGGGAAAGTCCAGTCAAAGGTTTTTAGGATTAATTCTGTAATAGCTGCCTGCTCAAGAAAGAATTCCTCCTCCATAGAGGGGTTCCGTCTGTCCTTCTGAGCTCTGAGGACAGTCTCAGCAGCAGTAGCAGTGCAGCCTTGGAGGGGCCACTGCAGAAGACGACATGCATGCATTGAAGAGAAGGGACACCAACTGCTTCTCCACAGTTTCAGCAAAAGACCAGAGGGACATCACTGCTCTTCCTGTTGAGGGCTTCTCTAACATCGAAAATAAAGCAGAATTTGCTTTGAAAATTTCCAGACTTCATCACTGTAGGACAAAATTAGCCTTATCTATATAGTTAACATGTATGTGGCAAAATTTAACACACACACACACACACACACACACACACACACTGCACAGAAAGAATTATATACCCATCAACCTGCCATGAGATCTGAACCCTATCCATTAGTCATCCTTAGGAGTTCAGCCACTGAAGGCACAAGTTAAAATGCAAATTTGTTCCTTGGAGGATTAGCACATCAAACTTTGTAGACTGTTAATGCTCCAGAATGGCTGGAATATCATACTGAGAAGTTGAGTTAAAATTGACACATCAACAAAGGGAAGCTGGTTTTATGTGCTACATATTTCATCAGTGAAGATGAGCACATAGATTGGTCCAAAAATAATAAATATATTCAAAAGCATCCAGGTCTCCATTATTAATGGAAATGAGTTTGAGGGTTAGAGTTTAACCTTTGAGATTAGTGCTAAGAAGGAAGGCTCTGTCCGCTGGTGCCATGGCAGACACAGAAAGTTTGATGCTTGACCAGGGATCAGATTCAGCATCGGCAGCATGTACTCTAAAGAAGGTGAAGATTTGGTTTCAACTTTGTCTCTGCTACTTGCAAGATGAATGATCTTGTTCTGGCTGTCTATTCCTCATCTACAAAATGGAAATGTAGAAATAAGACCAAATATAAAGTTTTGTTCAGCAGTTCCCTATAAAGACTCCCCTTTCTTTCTGCACCCGTACCCATCAGGGAAAGGAACAGGCTGCCATTGCCAGCCAGAGACCTTAGCGGACTGAGACTTATTTCTGAGCTATTGTGGCCTCTGAATTTGGACCTTGGCTGCTTCCTCGGTAGGAAAGAATAACATTTCCTTGCCTTCACACCAAATAGCCTGAATGTCTGGCCGCCTTCAGAGTAAGAATCACCTACTGACTCAGACTAGAAGCTCTAAGGACAGTTTCCTCCCATTCTGTGTACTGATGACGGAGCTCAATAGAGAGCCACGTGAAAATGGAGACCACAGAACGCATGGATGTTGTGACTGTAGGGCCACGGATATTGGAAGACATATTTAGAAGATACCTCCTCTCTCACCGAGTTGCCAACTCTTGTATTCTGCAAAAACCAAACCCACATTTTAAACACCACCATGCAGGAGATAGGCAGGGCGGCCAAATGCCTCAATTCTGGTCATCATCCAGTGTGACTTCAGAGGTGTTCAGAGCCTGGGAGGGAGCCTCTCTGTGACTCCCCTCCCTTTTCTACACAAGGCAAACCTGCGGAGCAGCGGCAGCGTGTTCCTAGAGAATGGCAGGCTCTGAGGGGAGCACAGGGCCCGCGCGAGAGCACCGAGGAAGGGAGGCGGGACTGGGCCGGGCCCGAGAGCACCGAGGAAGCGAGGCGGGACTGGGCCTCCTGATCTCAGGTGCTTGAGGTCAGTGTCTACTTAATGCCATGGCCAGCCTTTTGACTTTATAAATAAAGAGATGACCCCCAAGGAAGGCCTAGAATCTTTCCCAAAGACCAAAGGTAATAAAACAGTGTTGGAGTCAAGAATGACTTAGGCAAGACCCTAATCCAAAGCAGAAACCTGGAAACCCCTCCCAGTCCTGTGCAGCCGCGGAGCCTCCAGCCTGCTGTTAGCAACACGAACTGAACCAACCAAAGGCTGTTGTCCTCACTTGAAATTCAACCGGGAAGAAAGAGAGATGTGGGCTGCTAAGGACTGCAGCGGTGACTAACCTATCCCTGCAAACCATGCTCCTCAGGGGAAGCCTCAAGCCCTGGGCAGTTCCTACTGAAGCCTGAAGCTGGCTCTGCCTTGGAATACAAGAACCCCCAGTAAGAGGACTGGCTAAGGACTCGGCGCTGGGGCTGGGTTTTACTTTAGTCCGTGGTTTCATGTGGCTCACCTAAGGAGGATACTAGGTACTGCGGCAAAGGTGAAGTGGAAAGGCAAGTCCAAAGCTGCTCTGACTAGAAGCAAAGACCGAGAGAGACAGAGACAGAGAGACAGAGAGAGAGACAAAGACAGAGAGAGACAGAGAGAGACAGATAGAGAGACAGAGAGAGACAGAGACAGAGACAGACAGACAGAGAGAGA
>NW_004949215.1:162564-166629 GCF_000317375.1 Microtus ochrogaster | reverse complement strand
AGAGAGAGAGACAGATAGAGAGACAGAGAGAGAGAGACAGAGAGAGTAATAAAAGGAGTGAGTTAATGCCCGGCTTGACTGAACAAATTCTTTTCTTACAGACATACTCGGAGGACTAAAGAAACAGCATTACAGTCTTTCGAGCTCTCCCTGACCAACACACTTCAGCTAAAGGTTATGTTCCTGTGGAGCTGGTATCAAGGCTTCTAGCTCCTTGTCAGCAAATCTCTGTAAATTTAAATTACATAAAGTCTTTTCCTCGCTGCCCGGTCTCAGAATAGCCCCGCGTTCACTGGGCTCTCCAGTCAGGGGCTGTAACTGCCTTTATCACAGCAGTCCAGGCGTCTGAAATTTTGGCAGAATCAAATTTCCTCCTCCCCAGGCATATCAAACAATGCTTCAGAATGGAGTCTAATTTGCTTTTAACCAATACTAAATCAAGAGGTTCTTTTCTTCGCTGGTCTGAAGACTATTTGCACATGACAAATGCAGTGTTCTCTGTGACCACCCCTGCCAGCAAGGAGCTCCAGCAGCCTAACCAGTCATCCTAAGGATAAAGGTTGATGGGATTATGGGAAAAGGGCAGCAAGACACTGCGGGCAGCAGGCAGGAGGTAGGGGGACCCCCTGAGCATGCACCTAAAAGCATCAAAACGTGAACAGATGCTCAACTGATCAAGTACCTGGAGCTGGGGCAAGACATGACAGGGAGCTGGCCTTCTCTGTCTGGGAAACTCTATGTCGGCTGCTGTAAAACCCTGGAAATTTGTGTTGTTGTTGTGTCTGTAACATCAGTGCTGGGACAGTGTGGGGTCTTGAATGAATAATGAATGGACTTGGCAACCAATGAATGAATAGCAATATCTAGAAGGGGGAGATAGCTGTTGTAGATCATTGAATTGGGGCTCTGGAAAACACATCCCACCCCTGTTCCTGTATCTCTCTTTGTCTTCCTTCCTCAGACAGACAGGGGACAGCTAGAGAAGAGATCTGAGGACATTGGAACTTTAAGAGGCCATAGATTTCAGCGAACATTTTACCAGCTTGATTCCCTGGGCAGTTTGAAGAGTTTACACCTGCGACCCAATCTTCAGTGAGACCCAGTTTTCTGTGGAGATGATTTTCCATTTGGAGAATTGATGCCACCTTGACTGTTATCCTCCTTTGTCTCTCCCTACTCTGATAATAATATCCTTAATGATTCAGCTGTGTCGTGGGCTACTTTTCGTGTCAGTTCGCTGAATATTAAATGTCAAGTACATATGGAAGAATGAATCAATTGATGAAATTAATGAGTGCGTGTCAAGGCTTAAGGAAAAAGACATTAACTGCTTGGTTTAAGGACAAAAAGCAACATCACTCTTTGTGTCTAAGTCCCCAGCCCAGGCGTGTCTCCATCCTTTTCTGTAAGGAGCCCACAGTGGCGCACAGGCACCTGCACGCCGTGCATAAACCCACAGCTGGTGTGGGTCCTGCCTGCCTCGGCGTCAGGCTCCATGCTCACAGGCTGCAGTTAGTTCAGCTCTTTGTGCTGCGTTAGATCTTTCTAAAGGAGAGTTTTCTAGCCACCCTGGACCCCAAGCTGCTGAGTCAAGGCTGGAAACTCATTCTGATGCCAGCACAGACAACGGGATGGATGTCAGACAAAGTCAGACTCAGGGAGTACGATACATGGAGGCGGTGGCCTGGGACTAGAATTAGCCTCCAGGGACTCTGTATGGAATAAGTGGATGGATGGCAGAAAACACTCGTGGGGTTCCCTTTCTGCCCTATGCCACCCCCCACCCAATCTTTGAGGGGTTTTCAATGTGTTAGGATAGTATTTAGTATGGGGTGTGGGGCTCAGCACTTTGCCCAAAGAATTTGCTTTGAGGCTCATAAGATCTTCTAATTATATACAATAATTTTTATGGTTTGCATTTAAAGTCAGGGTACGGCAGGTCAGCAAGAAAGTCCATTGGGAGGGGTCTCTCAGGCTCCGGGAGCAGTCCCAGGGTGGCCCAGGTGGGCATGCGTTGTTAACAATATATCTGAGGAGGCCATGATTATCGTTTTGTTCTACTTCATTGTTTTTATGGAACCATCTCCTGCTTCACGAGCGCTAAGCCTGAACAAACAATGAAGAAAGGGCAAGAAGCCACTAGATGGCAGCAGACGGTAAGAAATGTGAGCTCTAGGCAGGCTCCGGGAGGGAAGGGTTTGAAGCCCTCCATTTTGCTTTGCATCTTTAATGAGCTGTGTGAGGAAAATGAGTCCCTTACAAGCCAGCTCCAGATGCCACAGCATATGGAGAGATGCCGCACAGCAATCCTTCTCTGTTTATGAAACAGGAGGCAGCTAACCAGTCGCCCTGCATCCTGGCACATTTTCCTTTAAGTCTTAGATATTGGTGTTGTCACAGTAGTAACAAGAGACAGAGGTTAAGAAGCATGGCATAGAGGTGCGGATGTCAGAGTTACAGGGCATTGCCAAGCTGAGATATAGGGCAAATCACTAGCAAAAAAATGAGAGACCCCAAAGGCTACCTGGAGAGGACCCTGTGTCACTTTCTGCTGCCACATTCATCCCCTGGGGCTACTGCTGCTCTCTCATCTCCTTGGCAGACCTTGGGGCCTCATTTATCCAGAACCCCTATTACCACTAGACCATCTCAGTGGTCTGACCTTTAATCCACAAACCCCAAATGGGAAAGGGCGCTCTGGGCTTTTTAAAGAACAAACCACACTTCTCTGTTCTAGCATACTGAAAAGATCTGGCATGACCAGAATGCAATAGAAAGCACCTGAATAGGGGGCATGCTTTCTAAGTTGCCCAAAACAAAAATAGGGGCCTGGTCCTGCTGACATCAGAAGGGGCTCAGCCTGGAAGACACAGCTCTGTGGGATACCCCAGATCTGAAGCTGGCCGCTGTTGCTGCTTCGTTCCTGGCTCACACACACTTTCTTTGTACTGTCTACTCCCTGTATCACTTCCCTGCTGAATTCTCCTGACCGGGGGGTTCTGAAGTCCTGGGTCTTATTGAGAACAGGCACCCCTCTCTGGCTGCTTGAGAAAACGAGACTGTCCTCCAGAGACAGTTCCGCACAGAGAAACTGAGGTGCAGAACTGAGAGACAATTTCATCTCTCCTGGTCCTCCTCATCCCGTTCCTATATTTAGCCCTCCGTGGATACCAAGGTGCCCTGCCACTGTCAGCCTTCCCTTTTAGAGTGACATCATACGCCAGAGACTCCTGCCAGTCTTTGTGACCTTCAACACTTCATGCTTCCTGTGTGTGCCTCGTTAGTGATGAGTAACTTGAGGTCCTGGAATTAGATGATGACGTAACCCTCTTCCAGGTCTGCCATCTCGCAGCTTTTCTTTACCAAACTTCCGTCGGCAATCAGAGAATGGCACACAGGACACTGCTTCCAACAACAGACAAACTCAACAGGAACAAGCAAAACTTATCCTCCAGTGGAGAACTGTGGCTGTGGTTGGAGTCTTGTTGACATTCTTTGTCCTCTGAGTGAAGCAAACTGGGAGGCTTCAGATGTCATTGACACTGACAGCAGGGCCTGGAGGTGGGCACTCCCCTGTGGACAGAACCTGCAGAGCTGTCCCTGTGGGTACTGGAGATGCCTAGTCTAAGATTGAGGGTGCTTTAATAACTATTTCTCAAATTTTAAAAAGACCTTTTATAGTCAGCATGGGGGCTTGGGGGCAAATCAGGTCTCTTAGGAGGGCTCTACACTCACCCATAATGGGGGATTGGTTTAGCTCAGCTGCTCCTACAAAGGGCTGAATACAGCAAGCAGCAGTAGAGGCAGCTCCCCGCAGCTCTATGTGAAAATGACTCACAGCGGTTATGAATATCAAGCCTCCTTTGATGTGTTCCCAGACATGAGGAGCTGCCAGGAAGAGAAGGTGGGCTCTGGATGCCTGCTCTGTGGGGTGGTGCACAGAGGACTGAACACATCTGGCACCGCTGTCCAGAAGCTCCAGGAGAAATTCAGAAATTCAGGCTGGGTAATTACCTAGGATAACACAGCTCCCTTTCATCATTGTATTCTCTCTCTCTCTCTCTC
>NW_004949215.1:161851-162459 GCF_000317375.1 Microtus ochrogaster | reverse complement strand
ACACACACACACATACACACACACACAATAGGGGGGAATTAGATTCTCCTAGAAACTGCAACCTGCTTCTATAACTTCACCTTTCCTGCGGGCATAACAATTCACATCAGTGAATAAAGTTGTTTTACTGAGCAAAAAATGAATGCACCTCCTCACCCAGCATCTGTACCAATTGCTGTAAAGCCATAGACCCTGCCCCAGTCAGCCAAGCGGAAAGAGTTTCCTCAGTAATGGCCGTTTCTAGACTCTTTACCTTCCGAGTAGCTGCATAGTACCTTGTTTTTCTAATAGGCTCTCAATGGTGATTGAGTACAACACCTTCAAGTCTTTCCTCTGTTGGCAGCTCATACGACTGGATGAACCACAAGTGTCTGTGACAGAGAACAGTTGTGGCCACAGCATCCTGGCTTGTAACAAAGGGAAGGGTGAGCCACTACTACGTCATGCCTTATTCTGGCGAGTGTATGCATATGCCAGGGTATCTCCCATCGTAAACCAGGGTCAATAGCGCATAGCCCCTAGAAAGTTTGATGACATCTTTACAGTCATAAAAGCAAATATTGCTATGCTCTAGTCGATGGTGCCACCCGTATAGACATTGGCGGCAC
>NW_004949215.1:141111-161751 GCF_000317375.1 Microtus ochrogaster | reverse complement strand
GAGAGAGAGAGAGAGAGAGAGAGAGAGAGAGAGAGAGAGAGAGAGAGCGCCTATATGAAGTTTGGAGGGGAAGGTTGTAGACAGAGTTGTCAGGGGAATTGGAGAGGAAGTCATACCACACCTTCCTCCCTAATATTACTCACTTTCTGGGTCGGTGTGTGGGTGTTGGAGAAGAGATCATGTCTCCACTCTACAGCTAGCAAACCAATAGCTCGGGCAGGCTGAAATGCTCTCCTAATGTTTCAAGAGCTAAAGTGTTAAAGAAGAACTTAGATTCCAGGTGGGTAGATCCGAAGCATTGTCATTATCAAGTGCTTACTATACATGAGGCACTGGGGTTTTAATATGGCTCAGCAGAAAAGGCTCAGGTCTTGATTTCACAAAGCCTCTTTTTAGCCACATAGTAGAACACAGACAGCTGTGTCTACATATACCATTGGTACAACTTATGGCATCTTCTCCCAAGACTTCAACAAGCACACTGCCCTTGTTTCATCCATCCCCACTGTTCTTCTCTCTCACTCCTCTCTCCCTGCATCCACTTCCTCTGTTTCTCTATTGCTAAGGTCTTCTACAGCGAGGCTTCTGGGACTTGAACTTGACAACAGTCACATGAGCAATCCAACCTTTGTGCATCTTGCTATAATTACCCAGCTAGTGAACAAGTCTTCTATTTCATTCTCAAATTTAGCAAGTTCCTCCTGCCTGTTTCTCTCTCTTTTCATGAGTGCAGTACAAGAGAGCCAAAGGGTCAAGGATAGAGAAGATGTCAAGCTTGTGGGTCCAGATGCCAAATCATAAGTCAACTGAAGGAGCAGGCAGGAGAAAATCTAGGGTGCGAGTGTAACTCTGCTGCTTCTGTGACCTTGGAAGGCAGGTGATGATGTATTTGGTGGACATTGTGTGTTGAAGTGAAACAGAAGGCAAGAAGCAAACATTGCACTGGTTGCAGATCTTGCCAAGAACAGAGCGGCTGCCAAGACAACTTCAGCCTCGACTCATACATCGAAGGTCTCAGAGGAAGAATAACCTACTGTGATGAGAATCTTCTAGTGACATTGACCCAACTGTAGTTGGTTTTGTTTTGTTGTTGTGTGTTCGTCTGTGTGTTTGAGTGCCTGTGTGTGTCCATGTGTCCTTGTGTCTGTGTGTCTGTGTGTTCTTGTGTCTGTGCATCTGTGTGTCCTTGTGCCTGTGTGTCTGTGTGTCTTTGTGTCTGTGCACCTGTGTGTCCTTGTGTCTGTGCATCTGTGTGTCCTTGTGTCTGTGCGTCTAATTGTTTGCAGAGGGAGGGTGGCTTCTTCCTGCTAAGAGAATCTTTCCTTCAAAGTCAGATTAATAATGAATCTTAAACCATTGAAACCCCAAGGGAAACACAAGCTCACTTTGTGATGGACTAGACTCTTTTGCAAACCTAGCAACATCCCTTATCTACAGGAGACTGCATCCTGCTTCATTTCAGCAGATTTGTGCTCGTCACTGCCAGAGAACCTCAAAGTAGCGATTTTCAGTCAGAATCTCCCTAGGACCCCAAGAAGATCATCTGGGAGACCAGACGACCAGCTCTAGGTAGACGATCTCGCCCTTCCCAGTAGGACCACATTGTCTGACCTCTGAGCATCCCCGGCCCCCTTTATGTCAACCAGTTACTATTGCTTCTGACAAAAATTCAGGTTAGGAAAATAAATTGGTTTTTGTGTCTGACTCTTCCTAGTCATAGTTCTTAAAATACCAAGCCATAAGTGAACAGTAATCTTCAATTTCATTTCTCAGAGGTGGCTTCCAATCCATCTTTCCAACCTGCATCTGAGGCAGCTGCTCCAGAGTCCCTTCAGTAATCCACATATCCATCGACTGACTCCTGCAATTCATCATTTCCTACAGCTCTGCTTTTGACCACTAGGGGGCAATGCTGGATCAGCCAAAACTCCCAGTTGCTCTAAGCCATTTTATCCCTACCTTGCCTATCATTTCAGGATACAGCCTCTTATAGAAGCCAGAAACAGGATCCACCCTCAGAGCACCCCTAGACTAACAGCGTGTGGCCAGGCTTCTTGCGATGCCGTTTTCATACCTGGGGTCATAGGAATAAAAGACAGTTCACTGGCAAACAGACCAGTCCTGGGGGTGACCTACCCCTGAGAAAGAGAGAGAGCTTGCCTAATCACATCAACAACCAGGAGCAATCTGTATCTTTTCAACCATGCTTGTCTCCACCCATTCACATGTAAGCCCTTGGGAGTGACATACTCAAATTCCTGGGAATAGTGTGGTGTTTATCAGCAAATACTTGTTGGACGGATGGGTGAACACAAATGTATAATGAAATTTGCTAGTTCCAGATTTGTTGTTTACTAGCTCCATTTCCAGCTGTCTACACACCTAATGCTCAGTTGTTGAGCCTGTGTTTTTGAAGATGGCAGAGGAGGCCCAGACTGCTCGGCTGAACCAGTGGCTGATGCTGTGCAATTGTTATTTCAAGCATAAGTTGAGTCCAAATCTCTTCTTTTTAGGAGCTCTTTCATGACATTGCCCCAAAGTTCTTGGGCCTCACTAGACATGGAATTAACAAAAACAGACACTGTACCATTAATAGCCTGATGTACAAAAGCCTGCAACCTCTTTCTGTAGAATACATAGCACGTACGGCATTCCTAAGTAATTAGTGGGAATTCCATGGCTCTCCGTGGACCCTCACCACATCCAGCATACTTCACTACGCTCTTCTGCAGCTTCCTGAGGTCTTGGGAGAAAGCACTCCCTCTGCTTTCATTGCAATGGATTCGTGACATCAGGGACACAGCTGGTCTACTCATTCAGAGCAACAGTGGATGCTCAAGGAGAGAAAATCATGCATGTTTTGAAACCCAAAACCATTTGTAACTGGAATGTGTTATAAAAGGAGTCCTTTCTTGGCTCCCTTTAACAGAACGGTTTCATGAACACCACAGATGCTGTTGGGCTTCTTTGGCTGGAGTAAAGACCCTGATGAGATTTAGGGCACTCTTCCTTGGTTGGGAGTGAGACTCTCAGCATGTGTCTCTCCCAGTCATCTGCCTGGCTTCTCACAGCACAGTTCAGTGCCTCCAACTAAAACTTTGTAAAAGGGCAATGTGACATCCCCATGTGTCGAGAACAGCAGATACTATTTCTTCTCAATGTAAGACTAACTCTTCCTGTACTGAAATCATTGACAGGGGGAAATAAATATTCCTTCTGGGGAAATCTTGCCCTTGCCCCTCTACTGTCTCGGGTAGGACTGACTTACCTCCACAGCCCTAGAGGGCAAACATGGGCTCATCTGTGTTATTAGATCTAACAGCACTGGGGAGCACCAACATCCCGACTAAACTCACAACTGAGAAAAGCGTCCTAACTCAAGCCGCCATTTAAGATTTCTTAATGCAGCATAGTCTCGGTATACCCACGTTAGTACTGTGGTCACTTCATGATCTCCCAAACAAGCAGAGGACACTTTCTAAACGCAATCAACTTGCTCTCTACAGAAGAGAGCTCCGGATCTCATCTGGAGTCACTCCACCCACAGAAGCCTGATAGTGTCTGCAGCCTCAGGAGCAGTTCTGTTAAAGGGAGCCAAGAAAGGGTAGTGAGTGCCAGTTAGAAAAACTTTGAACTTAAACCTGCCCTTAGAGCCTGCACCTTGGCCCTCGGAGTACACGCCCCTAGCTTTAATCTATGAAAGTTGTTCTTTGATGCCTTCCCTGGAAGCAAACAAACTGAAAAACCAATCATTCTAAAATAGCATTTTTCTTTTACTGCCCATGGAAGTTAAGGAGATTGTATATGAAGAATATCCTACACTGTTTCTTGTTCAGGATGCCTTGGTGTGATTAAGGGAAAGGTCTCTAAGGTAACATCTCTCTTCTCAACCCAACTTCCCCCCAACAACAATACAGAAATTTCCATAAGAGAGAAGACTGACAGCCAACAGAGGAGGCTCAAGCTACAAGGGATGTCCCTAGGATTAGGTCACTGTGTTCAAACACAGCCCCGTCTTGGAGCCTTGGTTTCCAGGTCTTAACCTCTGGAACATGAGTTGCTTGAGGCCTCAACGCCAAGTCTGAGCAAAGGTAGCATATGAGCCATGTTTGGGAACTGGCTGGAAAAGAAGTCTACACTAGCCAGAGCGGACAAGTGGCTGGAGTGTGGGCTCTGTGTCCACTGATAAACAAACATCTTGGGAGCTTGGCTAAGGCACGTGTATTCTGTTCTACAGAAAATGAGCAGGAACCAGAAGCCCATAGAAGAAATGGACCCAGAAAGAATTTAGGAAGATCGCTGTAGGCATGGACAGGAGATTAGTCTGGGGACAGAAGGTTCAAGATCCTTTTTTGTTTCTTTAATCCAAAGGATTAGTCTCCAAAGGCAGAATTCTAAGCACCAATACAGGAGATTTGGGAGGCCAGAGTCTTCTGGAAGGCTCAGTCATTGCACTGTTGATTAATTATTATTTATAAAGCCCATCACATAAATATTCAACCAACTACAAACTACAACTAGTGTTTATTACTAGTTCATAATGTTTGCATATTAATTCCATTTGGAGCATTCTTTCCTTCTACAGAGTCTCTTTTCTTCTGTCTTTTGGCATTGGCATAAAGGAATTCAGATACAGAAAGGATCTTCCAGCATCCTTTTGTTCTCTTTCAGCCACAGCATCATCTCATCTTATGAGGGCATTCCTCCTCCCCAGGAACAGCCTTCTCTAGGAATTCTGAATGGAACGCCCAGAGCTGCCAAGCAGCGCACACGCATCTTCCCCAACCAGCACCACGGTGCCAAACAACATCAGCACCATTTGGCCAAGCCTCTAGAAGAACCCAAGCCCTCAGTGTTATCCTCCCCACTCTTACAGTCAATCACAGCCTTACCTTCTACAACTCTCCCCTGTATTACTCTAAAATCAGACATCACCTTTAGGCGAGCATTTCCTTATGTCTATCCATTGACCTATCACCCCCTGCAAGTTGTTCATGAGAATGTTTTTCAAAAAGACAAGTGGCCTTGAAAGAGAAAAGAGAGATGAGGTAAGGAGATAGCAGAGGTAGGAGGAAAGACTAAGAAAAGCAACAACAACAAATCCCTGATCTCAACATCCAAAAGAAGATCTGCCCTAAAGATAGCCTAGTATTTATCCTAAATTTAAATGTCCTGGCTCTGCAGTCTTTCACTGCACACACAATGAAAAGGAAGTCATGGCACAGTGGGCACAGTAGGCAAGCTGATTCAGCTCCAAGAATAGAATGGCAACAATGCTAACTCAGGAACTACAGAGCTTTAACAGAGACTTCCTGATGGGCGGGTAGCTGCAAAGGAAGGTGAGAAGAGAGTCCTCTGACGCTGGATGGAACATGAGGCGTCAGGGAAAGTTCCAGATTGGTCTCCTCCATAGTGGCCCCCATGACCAGTAGTGTGGGCTGCGGCCGTGCCCTGCCTGATAGACACAGATTCAAGGCACAGCCTCACCTCACCCCTGCCCACTCTCGTATGGATTCACTGTTACACTGCCTTCTTCACGTGCTTCAAGTTCAATGCCAGCAACAGAGTTGCTGACGTCCATGACAGCAGAAATGCTGGGCAGCTTTGCTTCCATTGTATCCACAGAACTCAGAAGAAAGCTTCTATGCAGTTGTCTCTCAAAAAACATTTGCTCAATAGGTGGTTGATTGATAGGCTCATTACAAATGAACAAACCGCCTCCTCCCTTTGTGGCTGCTGAAGAGTGACTTTCAGAACCAGAAATTTCCAGTAGGGCAACCGAAGCCAGATGCACTTGGGAAAATGACTGTTGCTCCCTCCACTCAGTCTTCTGGGCACCTTAGATTCCTGAAATTTAGGAACAAGGAGTCAAGAAATCATGAACAGATTATCTCCCTTGTTGTTTCCTTTCAGAGAATAAGCCTCCTGGGACTGATAAGCAAATGTGCCCTATGCTGAGAACACAAGCCCAGGGTAGTGAAGGGGGACCCAGGCCCCTCTACAGGAGTCTTTTGGATTGCTGCCTCTGAAAAGCCCGAGTGTGCTTTTCAATAGCACAGGCATCAACCACCCCCAAGGACCTCTTTCTTTTATTGCTCCTGCAATGAAGCAGCCACATGGCAGTTGTAGATAAGGTGGCCCAAGTGTATTGTGCATGCAAAGTAGGCCATGTGGCGCAGCACTGAGAACTGCAAAGCAGGGGGACTGGCTCCCCCCCCCATAAATGGGCATGTGTCTTCCCAACGCTTCTCATTTTCCATTTCCTATTCTGCATAGCAGAACCAAAGTCACAGAATCCCCAAACATGACTGTCATGACTGAAGTGGAGGCAGCTCTTGTCTCAGTATAAAAATGTTAATGGGAGTCCCAGTTCTTGTTTCTGCGAAGAGCTAACTAAAGGCTCACCTATTTCTCTGATGCCTCAAAGACACCAGGGAATCCAAGCACGGTCATCTGTGTGTAGACAGAGCACTGTCCTCCAATACATGGAGATGTGAAGCCAAGAGGCAAGGCCATCTACTACTGTGCACGAAAGGCACCGTGGTGTTTGTTGATAGCATTGCGAACAAAAGACTATAAGCCTCAAGCAGGTTGCATACACAAAGTCCAGAGAGGGTCTGCCAACAAGACACAAGCGTCAAGTGTCATCCTGAACTGGCCTCATGTGTTTGTCATTCATGCATTCAGAACTAAGAAGCCCTATGCCTTACAAATCAATACACCGAATGCTGTGGAAATACGGATTAAAAATGAGTACTTCTCAGGTATAAAATGCACTCAGCAGGTATCAGTTCCTCACTTTTATCTTCTTCAATCATGAGAAGTGAAAATTAATCCTGTTGAATTACTCGAATTTTCTACCTGAAAATAAAAGCACAGTCCCTGATTCCCAGAAGGACAAATGAATTACACACACGCAAGGCCAGCAATTAACATCTTAATTATAGACCCTCTAGAGCTTACCAACATTTGCCTGAAAGATAGAAAGTATTCATATACACAGATACAGTAAAGTAGATAAATTATAGATATATGATAGCTTGGTGAATGGGTCAATAGATGGAAGGATGGATGGATGGATGGATGGATGGATGGATGGATGGATGGATGGATGGATGGATGGATGGATGGGAAGCAGGCAGCCTAGTGAAGTTGTTGAGTTCAGTTTGGAAGTCAGATTTCTTCAGATATGACTCCTAGGTCTCCTCTGATTAACTCATGAGTCACATAACCTTGGGCAAGTTACTTTGTGCTTTTCTTTTCACATCAGAACTTTTGTGAGAGAATTGTTTCTAAAATTAAATGAACTATCATCTAGTGTCGATATATTTAGAACAAGGCGTAGTACACCAGAAACACTTATATCAACTACCTGTGCTCTTGATGGCGTTATCATAGTGATAATCACCGCATTTTCCTATAGTTGACTAGGCTGGGCCTTTAGGAAACTGTTTATAAGAATTAAGCCAATCTCTGGCCTAGGACTATGGGTCAGTTAGTAAATTGCCTTCCCTGCACATGAGGACCTGATATAATATGAGCTCATATCCCCCAACCCATGTAAAAAAGTTGAACACAGTTCACACACCTGAAATCTTAGTGCTAAGTGGTCAGGGGCAGGAAGATCCCTGAAGTTTGCTGGTTGGCTGAACCACTGAGTTCCAAGTTCAGCAAAAGACCCTGTTTTAATAAAATAAGGTAGAAAGCAAGACAGGAAGACATCCAACATCAACCCCTACGTACGTACACATACATATATTACATACACACCAAAATTAAGTCGATCTCTTAGAAACGTAAGCATTCCTCTGTATTAACATCCTCTCTAGAAAAAACTAAATATCAATGGGAATTTAGAGAACCACAATTGAGAAGACCTTGAAAATATTTTCAAAGGATGTTACAAAGGATGCTAATAAATTATTAAGAGCCTACTACATAGGAAAAAGCAAATAAGAAGGTAATTTTTGTTTGGCCCTCATAAAACAAGCAAACATGGACTTTGTGAGATATTAAAATGCAACAATGCCTCTACTCATTAAGTGGACAGAATAATGGAATAATTTACAAACCTATACCCAGAAATAAAATTAAGGCTGTTTGTGAACATAAATAAAGGTGATTAATTAGTTCTATCAAAATACCAGCGTACTGGACAACCTGAAAAAGATCCCACTTCCAACAAGGTAACAAAAGAAGTCTAAGAATATCTGACCTTACTAGATCATTAAAAAAAAAAAAAAAAACATGCCATAGTGACTCTTGGGTGTGAATGACTGGGCTGGGGGCGACAGTGGGTGAAGACTGTCTCCTCTAGGTAGAGAGCAAGAGAGGAAGACATCTAGCGTCAGCCTCTAGCCTCCATACGTGCCCACATGTGCACATACAACCCACATGCTCACACACGTACATGTACATCATGCACATGTCTTTTCTAAGAATGCCTGTGTTCCTGGGTTTCACAGCCTGTTCATTCTTGAACGGAAGCTTCATCCCCTGCCATCTTGCTGGCTTTCTCATTTGCAGTCAACATATGGGCTTGTCAGCACTGGTGTCCCCTGAGATCAGCTCTTCCAAGGTAGACGAAAGCACAAAATGGACTTTTTCTTGGGGTGAGAAGTCGGAGATAATTCTTTGTTGAATTTGGTCTTAGGATCAGATCTCAAAAGCTCATCTTTGCTGGACCAATTTAATAAGCTTGGCTTTTCTTCCTGGGCTCGTTTTTTCCCCCAAGACACTTGGGGTCACTGAGGACATGTGTTCAGAACTGTTGAGCAAAATTTAGGATACATACTCTGGAGTGCTCTGATGTATTGTCTACCAGCAAGGAACTCTACCATCACATGTAAGAGTGATGTGACTGTCAGGTGTCTGATCTTCTTTTCATTAGCCAATACTGAGTATCTGTGATTACATTATCTTTCTTCTTTTCCAAAACAAGCTACCACAAATGGTAAAGGGACATTTGAAGGAAGAAGGGCAATGCCTTGGTGATCTATATATTGACTGGCAAGCACTGCCCAAAGGCAGGTTTCCAGGTAGGTACTAATTTGTGGGAATCAAAATAAACATCACATTGGAGCTAATAGAAGCTTTCTGTCTGTTCTAGCCACCTTAACTTCTATAACAAGCCCATTAGTCTCCCTCTCTCATCTACGAAGGTGAAACATTGAAGAAACAGTGACCAATTAACATTCAACTAGTTAATTAAGTGCTCAACTACCAACAAGTCTCAGCATATAGAATAGGAATAGTTAACGTTTCATTCGACAATGTGCCTTGAGTGTCTACTATGGTCCTGCTATCCTGACAAGAATCAAAGTCAAGGGAAGAAGCACAAACCCCACTGACTGTGGAGTTCACACAATGGCGGAGCACACAGCACAGCAGAGGGGCCATTGCAGATGCATGTGGGAACAAGAGGTTGATTCTTGGCAGTGATTATGGGAGTGTGGCCAGAGTGGAGCGTAGATTGGAATTGTGACATTTAGATCCCAGGATGAGCTGCTGCTGCTGCTGCTGGGAACCAAGGAAATGTCCTAGTGGGATCCAACCTTGAGCTACAACCAAATGCGAAAATGTTTGTTTATTTACATCCCAAGGTCCCACATCAGCAGCAGCAGCAGCAGCAGAGTTACAACATGAAGGAATCTCAGCTCACCTCTGTTTTCCTTGGCAGCTGCTTCATTCAGTGCTGTGCAGCTGGGTAAGTGAATTGCAAATGGAATATTGGCAAAATCTCTCATGTTTGCTTCGAAACAACCAACGAGGCACAGACATTTCAGGAAAACAAATCAAAGAAATAAAGAAATCCCAGCAGCCTGCACACTCGAAACCCAAAACAGACATGGGAGAAGAATTGCTTTTTTTACTGATGGCAGTCCTGAGATGCCCAGAAGCTGAGGTCCTATATCTGTCTTGGGGAAACACAAATCCCACTCCTTTCTTCAGGCACCTCTGTTCTTGCTCTTTTATCCAGCCAGCCAATGACGGCAGAGAAACTAGAAACAGAAGTCGAGTGGCAGCTGATAAAGGCCATCCCAAACAGAACACCATCACAAGCACAAGGGACAGCCCATTGGAGTGACAGCTAACTGTTACGTGAGAAGTCTGAGGGTGGTGTGTAAAAGATAAACCAAAGAAAGAGCTCTTCTCCACATTCACCCTTTGCTCAAAAAACCGTGGAAGGTGGGGAGAGTGGCTACATTCTCAAACCAAAGGCAAAGCAAGTCTGTAGGTTCTGATTAATAGAAAACATCAGCCTAACTCTCTTCCATGGATACTTGAGCGTCCCTAGAGACCGGCAGATAGTACCACAGCTCCAGAGTGGAGGAGACCATTAGAAGGAAAGCTAGCAGGCTGGGTGTGTGTGGCGTAAGAGTTGGTTTTATTTGACCATTTTTTTGATCTTGAAAACCCTGCTCATCCCATGTAAGCTGGAATAACAGAGGTTTTCTGCTCTTAGGGCCTTTGCCTAAAGGCACAGAAGATAGTGGGACATCTCTGACACGGCTCCCTGCATTTTCAGACCCAGAGACCTACAGAAAAACTCACACACTTAGCAGAAACCTCCCTTCCTCAGGGGACTGTTCTATATCAGACTTGAAATTACAGGTTCCGGGTCTTCCCTGGTGACTATGACTTAGGCGGGGAGCTATGACCAGGTCACAGCATACCATGACAAGACAGAAGAGGCGATACAAGGAAATCAGCCTCTCTGGTGAGTCTACAGACAAAGGACCCACTGCTTATCTGTCATTTGGGGATTTTTGTTTTGTTTTGTTTTGCTTTGCTATATTTTTTTTCATTTCCACACCACAGCAAGCCTACAAACTAAAATTTCCCTGTTTAAAAATGAGGAAATTAAGGCTTCAAGACATAAATTGCCTCATATTGGCAAGTTTCAAAGCAAGACTCAAGCCACAGTTAGACCTGCAAAAGCAGTGTTCTGTTTCCATAATGGTGGTCATTGAGAGGCTGCACCCAAGCAGCGAGCCTCATGCTATTCCTGGCAAGTTCTGTTTAGATAGGTGTGGATGAAAACATCACAAAGGTGGGCAGAAGACATAGATGGCTCAGGTTTTAACCTATTTGTTAACAAATCTTTCTCTAATCTCAGTCTTCACTAGAGTGAGCAAGCAGCCATCTGGGCCTCTCCAGTCTCAGGGACTCCAAGCAAAAATCCTACTTGGCCAGTAAATATCTAGCGAGCTACTAATATTGACATAATCTATGTCTGGTAATAGGAGTGCACATGTAAATACGTCTCTGCTTTAAATAATCTTAAAACCCTAGGCAGACAGGAAACCAATTCTCAGACAATTGAGTAAAGTTGATTAGTGCCACTGTCTAATGTTTCAGGGAATCCAGGGGATGCCTCCCTCATGGGAGTGAGAAAAGGAGAAGGATGTTATTAGCATTCCAGGAAGAAGGAGCAGCGGAAGCAGATCAAGACTACGTAACACGTCTTTGAACTTGAGTACTTTTCTGTAGGTACTGAGCACAAGTAGGGAAGGCCTAAGACTAGAGGAGGCAACCAGTCAGTGTAAGGGACCGTGCGAGAGGCAACCAGTCAGTGTAAGGGACCATGCGAGAGGCAACCAGTCAGTGTAAGGGACCATGCAAGAGGCAACCAGTCAGTGTAAGGGACCATGCAAGAGGTTGTCTGGAGGCGGAAGGCAGCGCTCACACACTGGATCACTACATTTCATGCCTTCTCTCTCCCCTGCAGAGCTCTCTAGACACAAAATCTGCCATGTCCTTCTCAGCAATCAGGGCTCAGCCCAGGATTCCCTGCTTTGAACGTCCCAGGCAGTTCTTCCTTGGTGCTCTTGGAACCCTGGGGCCACCCCTTCTGTAGAACCTAATTCTCCGGTCACTGTTTTCTATCTGTTTTCTCCACTTCCCTGTGAACAAACAAGCAAAAAAACAAACAAACAAAAAACAAACGAACAAACAAAAAAAAAACCACCATGAATTTTTTGAAGCCAGAAGTCATATCTTTTTTACTTTTCATCTCCCAAATAATATCTGGCCTGCAATAGGTGGATTGTCTGTGTTTGTTGAATTAATATCATGACAGCCCGTGACCTCATTAGCTTGCCACACACCTCTCTGAGGAAGTGACTAATTTCAAACCACCTTTACAGCAGATAAGGATTCTCACGGAGACCAAGGCAGCCAGGGAAGCACCAGCCATGCTTTGGAGATGTCCCGTCTTCTACGTTTTCATCTTCTGTACCGGTAAGGACAGATGCCTGCGCCTTTCACTCACTGGGAAGTATGTCTCTAGGATAATTTTCTGGGGCTGTAGTACAGTGAATTGATGCCTAGCATTCACCAAAACTCCATCCACTTGGGGTGCAAAGAGTTCCTTGCAAACTCTCTGACTTTAGATTCTTCCCTTCAGGGGTCTCTTTGGATGTAAGTTTGGAACAAGTTGACCAGATAACTGTTGTAGCTGGGGACCGTGCCGTCTTCTACTGCACTGTAACAGGAGGAGACTTGAGGAAGTTTCAAATGAGCTGGTACAAGAAGAGTGAAGATAACGCTCTGATTTTGGTATACAAACTAAATAACAATTCTACTGAGGATTTAATGGGCAATTTCAAAGGGAAAATTGACATTTCAGAAAGTCGGTTTATACTTGACATTCAAAAGGCAACAACAAAAGACGCCGGGACTTATTACTGTGGGTCAGATATCCACAGTGCTGCAGTTACTGCTTCTAATCGCTTCAAAACAAAGTCTAGGGTTGGTCAAACAAAGGCGGCAGACCCAATGAGAGACCATCTCAGGCTGAACTTAGCACCACATGTGAGATGGGACCTCTTGATTGCACTGACAGTCGCCTCTGATAAGAGGGACTGGAGCGGAGTTGGGGCAAGGCCTGATCTTTGAAGTTTCTACGCCAGTTGTGGCTAAAAGAAAGAATCACTAAGAGTTTATGTGGAGAGACCCACAGGCCCTCAACCTCAGCTGCCAAAATGGCTTCTTATCCAAATAGCAAGCTGATGAGCAGATTGTCTTCCATCATGAGTGCTGTAGCTCACCGGAAGCTTGCCTTGCAGAAACTAGCTAACACAAAGATTGTTTTCCATCAGAATTCTACCCAAAGTTTCCAAAGTGATCAACACTAGTTTTCACTCTTCCTCTGCAGAGTAAGTAGGGTTGTTTTCGTGAGTTTCAGGTTAAAGGCTTTCTGTCTTGACTGGAGAAAAGTTCTGAGGCCCCAGGGGCACAGGCAGAGAGGGGTAATCCACATACAGACCTCCTTCTCAGGTTCCTAGAAGAATCTTGTAAACAGTTAACAGTCACCATTATATGGACTGAGCTGACCAAGAATCAAATTAATAAAATACGTGGATTATCACCTACGAAGGACTGAGTCCGCAGGGTGTAAGGTCCAAAGGAGCCTGGTAAACAGGCTGGTGGGCAGGCACTTAAGGAGGCAAGCATTCCAGAATCATTGGGGACATATTCTAGCAGCCAGCATTTCTTCTGCTCAGAGGTCCATTTGAAATCTTCTCCTCGTGTAAAGCTAAACTCAGCAAGCATACCTAGAAGAAATGACTGTGGAAATTCTAAGTAAGATCTTGAAATGCCTTCCGGTCAACATTCTTTACGATGCCACCTTCCTACACATGATTTATAAAGCCCCTGATGGCGTTCATGGTATTAGGCTGGGTCATGAAAATAAAAAAGGGAAATTCTTATCTAGGTGCTTACAGTTTTCTTTAGTAGACCTGGCATCAGCAATTACAAAATTACAAAAGAACACAAAAATGCAAGGACCAAATATGAACAAATAATGATCCATGTATGAAAATGTCATTTTGAAGCCTGTTACTTAGTAAACTAACTTAAAATTGAAAATATCAAAATTTTAAAAATATAACACATGCTAGCTATATAACAATGAATATTACTAATTTTATATGCAATGCCCTAAGACTTCTAGAAAGACCAATCTCTGTGTAAAAGGTTTTCCTAGAACTTTTAGGCTTGAAAGAGTCAAGATTTGAATAAATGAAGAAAGGTTTTTCCCAGTAGCCATACAAGTTATTATTGTAAATTACCTCAAAATTTAAAGGCTCAACCTCAAAACATTCATTTCATTGTGCCACATTCTCTGTGGGTCAGAAATGCAAGTGTGGTAGCTGGCTCCTCTGGCTCCAGAGTCATCATCAGGTTACAGCTTGATTAGATCTATCTTAAGCTCACCCACATGGTATCGATAGCTTGTGCTAGTTATTTCTGGTTGCTGTGATAAGACGCCAAGACCAGGAGAGCATATAAAAGGAAGCATTTAATTTGACTCATAATTTCAGAGGATTAGAGTCCATGATGGTGGATCGAAAGAAAAACTGAGAGCTCACATCTTCATCCACAACCATGAGGCAGAGAGAGAGGGGGAGGGAGGGAAGAAGAGAGAGAACTAGGAATTGCATACATCTTTTGAAACCTCAAATCCCTTCCCTAGGACCTCTTCCAAGGTCATACTTCCTAATCCTTCCCCACCAACTGGTGACCAAATATTCACATACATGAGCCTATTGAGACATTCTCATTCACACCGTCACACAACCTGAGTCCTCAACACTGGTATCTCCGTAAAGCTCTTTTTTTTTAATTAATGAAATCTTTTTATTTGTTTACATACCAACCACAGTTTTCCCTCCTCCCTCTCCTCTCATTCTCTACCCCCTCCCACCTCCTATCTACCCCCTTCCCATGTACCCCTCTCCCCAACCACCCTTCTCTGTCTCCATTCAGAAAGCGGCAGGCCTCCCATGAGTGTCAACAAAGCATGACACATCAAGATGAGGCAGGACCAAGCTCCTGCCCCTGCATCAAGGCTGGGCATGGCGACCCAGTATGGAGACTAAGGCCAGGACTCTGAGGAAAGGAGTTGTCTGCATTAGAAGTCTTTGCGCAGTCTATCTGGGAAGTGACATTCCACCACTCCCTTAACAGCGGTGAGTGGGTAAGTGAAGCTGCATTGAAGAAGAAGGGTTACATCTGAGTATGAATACCAAAAACAGCTCACCTTAGCCCACCTACAGTAAAGGACTGGAGCAGAGAGCATGGAAAGAAAAGTCTAAAAGTTGGTATAACCAACTTGTTGGAAGATCTCTGGCTGTAAGACAAGGAGGTGTGAGTTTATCTTACAGTAGACCAAGACGTTGTTGCACATATAAAACACCTTGGGGAAACTGTTTCAAATATATGTTCTTGAGCTTGATGTAGCATTTCTGATTCTGGCTTCCCAGGGGAAGGACCACAATCAATTAACTACTTGGCTATGTTTTTGAGACAAGTTGCCCATATGCTGCCTGGCCCAGCCTTTAACTCATCCTGATGCTCCTTCTTAACTTCTCAAGCACTGGGATTATCAACACGTACCTCTATGTTTGAAAAGAGTATCTTTTCACAGCAAGTGCCCAAGGTGACTTTGATGCAGGTAATCCAAAGGACTGCTGTGATAGCCTTTGTGTGAGCAGACAAGGAAGAGCTGGGGTTTTGTTTGTTTAGTACAGTGCCTGGGATTGAACCCAAGGCCTTGCTTCTTGTCTCTTGCCCTGATTCAGAGAAACAGCCAGTAACTGTGGTTACTTTACCTCCAGAGCAATGATTCTCACTCAATTCCATCCTAATATTTGAATCACCTGGGGGAAATTCTTTGAGACTATCAGTGTCTGGTATATATTTCCAGACATTTTGATTTAACTTGCATATGCGTTCTGGCTTCTAGAATAACTCAGGTAACTCCTTCTTCCTGTCCTCTAAGACTGAAAAAGACTGGTCTAAGCAAACTCTTCTTGGCATCATCCAAACTGATGTCATCAGTATCGCCTAGTTGTTTTTCCAATTGAGAAATCCTACATATCACCCTGGATCTACTAAATCAGAATCAGAATCTGTGTTTTAACAAGGTCCCTAAACAAGTTATATTTGCCCATATATAATTCATAGATCATCCACTGAAATCCAGCCTCTCCTCCCACCAGCTTAAGATCAAGTTGGAAATAAAACACGAGTCTTCAGTGCACAGTTACTTCTCATCACAAGAAGAGCAGTAGAGGACAGGAGGAGAGGGCTCACCCATTCCCTCACAGCAGTGGTTCTCAACCTTCCAAATGCTGCTGCCCTTTAACACAACTCCTTATGCTGCAGTGACCCCCAACCTTAAACTTATTTTCAGTGCTACCTCATAGCTGTAGTTTTGCTACTGTTATGAATTATAATGTAAGTATTTGTGGAGACAGAGATTTGTCCAAGGGGTCGCGGCTCACAGGCTGAGAACCACTGCTTTACAGGCTGCATGATGTAGGAGTATCATCTGTCTATGTGTTACTTTCATTGGTTAATAAAGAAACTGCCTTGGCCTTTGATAGGACAGCAGCTTAGATAGGCAGAGTAGACAGAACAGAATCCTGGGAAGAAGGGAAGTATGACAGACACCATAGCTCTCCTCTCTGAAATGGACACAGGTTAAGATCTTTCCCGGTAAGCCACCACCTCGGGGTGCTACACAGATTACTAAATATGGGTTAAAGCAAGATATGAGAATTAGCCAATAAGAGGCTGAAACTAATGGGCCAGGCAGTGTTTAAATGAATACAGTTTCCATGTAATTATTTTGGGTAAAGCTAGCCTTGGGGGTGTGGGAGCTGGGTAGCAGGAAGCAGCCCGCAGCTCCTTACTACAGCTGCATAGGGACATGTTAAAATGAGAAATCTCAAAACATAAGCATGGGATAAGCAAGTAAAACAGCATGCAGCCAACAGAGAAAGACATACTAGGAAAAACAGTCACTATGTCCCCATTGTCCTGAGAGAATCCATACGAAGGAGAAAAAGAGAGAACAGGGAGGAGGAGAAGAGGAGGAGAATGAAGGAAGGAGGAGGAATGAGAGAGAGAGAAGAAAGGAGAAAGAAGAGAGTTAAAGGTCAAGGCCTAGAGCAGTTCCCAACCTACAAGTAGGAAACCTTCATATGACACCCAAGCCTCATATTTAGGTGGAGACGTGCCCACTGAAGGCCTCACCTAGTGTGAACAACCAAAGATCTCTGCAAAAATCCTGAAGCCAAATGAATGACACAAAAATTGTCTATTAATTTTATATTGCCCACACTCTTCCCAACTCTTCCAATAAAAGCAATTGATACCAAACCAGTTTGTATAATTGTTATTTCTATTCTTCTTCTGTAATGTTTATGCATCCTGTAAAGAACTTGGTTGAACAGTGTTCACTGAAAGGAAATCTCTCTCTAAAAAATGCCTGAGTTCAATTCCTAGGCACAGAAATAGACACCACTTCCTCTAGACTCCCAAGCAGGGTCATCTGCAGGCCTGCTTTGTGGTTGGGAATAAAAAATTCAATATCAGACAAAATATGTCTTACACCCAGGAACAGGGCCATCATTTAGTTACAGTGACAGAAGGTTACCCAACACTGCAGAGCCACCCCTAAGGATGAGAGGCAAGAGCAAAGAGGGAAACTGACAACATATGCCTCAGTTCAGTTTCTTCCTCTGCCCCAGCTGAGGCCAAGGCTCCATGCAGTCAAGAAAGAAAAGATGCTTCTACCATACAACATGTCCCCTAGTCCAAGGGTGTCTCAGCCTTGAGGAAGGCACTAATTGTGGCATTATTAAAAGTGCCTAAAAATATATATGTCTACAGTCCAAATAAAGAAGTCAATCTGAACAACTCCAAACTGTGACCTTCATTTAGAACAATTAATGTTTTAAATAAGAAATTAAAAATCATTGAATTTTAAAGCCAGAAGGAATGTAAAAGGTCAAAAAGAAAGTCCTCCATTAATATACATGTTCATCAAATATTGATCAAATAAATGATAACCCATTCTCCATTCAAATATTTTCAATGACTATTTTTATTTTAAAAAATAAAATTCCTCTAGGAGGTCAAGGAAAGGGAAAATATGATAAAAAAAAATTGGGTTTTCTTGTTGTTGTTTAGTTATTTTTATTTTTGAGACTATAATATAATTATATCATTTTCGTCTTCCCTTTCTCCCCTCTAAACCCTCCCATATTCTCCTCTTTCTCTTTCAAATTTATGGCCTCTTTTTTCATTAATTGCTCTTACACCCACATATGTATGTGTAGGTACATAAATATATTCCTAAATAAAACCTGCTGTGTCTGAATAATGTTTCTTGTGTGAGTGTTGTCAGAGCTGACCATTTGGGATTGGGGAATCAATTGGTGTGTGCTTCCCTAGGGAAGACTATTTCTCTCATTCTCAGAATTCCATAGTTACCTGTAGTTCTTGTGGGCGTTCTCCCATTCACTTTGGCATGTCTGTTAACGTCACCTTTGCTCAGCTGGTGTTTAGGCAGCCTATGACCTGTTGGTTAAACTATTCAGCCTCTAGTACCAGAGTGAGCTTATGAATGCAAATATGAGCGTGTCATGTCCCTCACTGGAAATTCTCCTGCAACTTCTCATTACTTACAGGAAGAGCTGAAGCCTTCAAAGTCCCTGAGACTGAGCAGTCTGACCCCTCACCTCCCTGTGCAGCTCTGTTCTACCTTCTCTCCCTTACTGTGCTTCGGTCTAATATGTCTTCCTGATGTTGCTAGAGGGTCCAGGCATGTGCTACCCCGTCCCAGGGCTGTCTCTCTCCTCGTCTGATGCTTGCTTCTCAGGGGCATCTTGAGCTCAATGGCAAATTCAGACTGTTTCCTCCCCAGTGCTTTCATATTGTAACCTATGAGGGTATTCCATTAATTTCACTGTGCCTATTTTCTCTAGATTGTAAGTTCCAAGAGAATTAGGACCAAATTTGATTTTGCTTTTCATTGGACCTGAAAATTACATAAATGTATCTGTATAAAAAGTGGATTCATCTTTCAGAATTTGGCCTTCGTTGTAGACTCTGGGATGCAGTAAGGTCTTGTTTTAGTGATCTTAGAGACCCTGAGATGGAATCTAAAGGTTTCAGAGGCTACTGATTCCTACCCGTTGGGTGACATCCTTAAGAGCACATTCTGGGCACATAGGACAAGAGCAGGGCACATGGTCCTCCATAGATCTAAGATGTCTCCGTGCTGCAGGTAAGTAAAACTTTCCCAGGAAGTCCAGTGGCTCTGTGGAAACCACAGGAGTCTAATATGATTGTTATCTTTCTCAGTGACCCCTAACTGGAATAAACACAGCCTTTTGGTTATTTTCTCCAGTTGGCTATTTTCAGAAGCCATATTATTAAAATGCACAAGCCTGTGATTACAGAGAGGCAGATCCTCATCCCTATGCACTGAGCCAGCACAATGCTCCTGCTGCTGGGTCACACATTGAGCTGTAAAACAGTCAAAGCTGAATTCCTGTCCTCCAAACACAGCCTTGGTAACAGAGCAAGGAAAGCGAAATGAGTTACGCACAAGGCCAACAGGTCTATACAGCCCTCTAAAGGAAGTACCTGCTCTTGCAGAGATTCAGCTCCATATCACGAACCTGCAAATGCTATTGGATAAATTACAAATACCTGAAACTAGTTCGTATTTCTTCTCTGTTCTTTGAACAGTTGTATCCTGCAATCTGTACTGTGCCAAATGCTGTGCCCAGCATTGGGTATATAACGTGAGCAAGGTAGACATGGATTCTGCTCACATGGCTTTGTTTAAAATAAAATAAAACTGGCCCAAGGCCAACACATGACTGGTACGTAGCTGACTGTCATACCACTTCTCAGCTGTAGGACATCTGCCCCTCCTGGAAATGCTTCCTGAGCTTAGGTTCTGAGACGCCGCACTTTGTGGATTGTTCCATCGTAGGCCCCTCGTTGCCAGTTCCCTTCGGTGGCTTTTACTCCTCTCTGGAGGTCTAGAGTCCCAGGCTCCTCCTGGGCCCTACTCTGTCTCTTCCTGCCTGCTCCTATTCATTCTCACAGCATTAAATTTCACAGATGTGCTCATGGCTCATGAATTTATATTCCCATTTGCCCTCACCAGCCTTGGCTTATTTCACTTGTTTTCTCTCATGCCGTGATTGTTCCACTATTTCCTTCGCCTGCCCCGCCCCCAATTTATAAACCCTCAGGGCAGGAAGCTTTGGTCTTCCATCTTCAGTTTCCACAGTGCATTATTAGTAAGCGCTCAAAATACACATATTGAGTTTACTGTCTGAACTGAACTTCTGCCTTAGGGATCATCGAGACACAGGCAACACAAACGAGAATGTTTTATTTAAAGAAATAATGCCGCATTCTCGTGTGTTTCTAAATGAGCAGTATCAAATGAGACAGCACATTGGCGTGTGAATGCTTGACTTTAAAACGCTAAATTGAGCTAACATCATCCCCTGTGGGTATGGAAAGGGCTGCATGGCTTTCCTGAACCACCTACTCTCCTGCACCCCAGCTACTGAACTAGCATGTAACAAGAGATGACCCACCTTCTCTCCTGCACCCCAGCTCCTGGGCTGGCATGGAGCAAGAGATGACCCACCTTCTCTCCTGCACCCCAACTCCTGGGCTGGCATGGAGCAACAGAGATGACCCACCTACTCTCCTACACCCCAGCTGCTGAGCTGGCAAGGAGCAACAGAGATGACCCACCTTCTCTCCTGCACCCCAGCTCTGTGACCCACCTTCTCTCCTGCACCCCAGCTC
>NW_004949215.1:138477-140816 GCF_000317375.1 Microtus ochrogaster | reverse complement strand
GCACCCCAGCTCCTGGGCTGGCATGGAGCAACAGAGATGACCGACCTTCTCTCCTGCACCCCAGCTCCTGAGCTGGCGTGGAGCAAGAGATGACCGACCTTCTCCTTGCCACAGTCCATTCCCGTCTACTCTCTACTCCAACGTGAAAAGAGAAGGAAACAACATTGGGTTCTCTTAAATCCCTCCTGCTTCACCAGGGCAGCAATTCAATTCAACCACACGATGCTGCTTCCTGATTCAGACCTGAGGCCACAGAAATAAGTTAAAGAGAAAAACTCCCTGGATCCGGAGGGAAAGAGTCTCCCAGTGCTTCCAGTAACAGCACAAGGCAACCTCACTTTTTCTGAATTCTGATCCCATCCTCCCACGTTCTTTTTTACTAATCACAGCCCGTTGGTTCTCAGATGCCAGACAGCCCAAGTTCAGCTGGGTTGTCCAGATACAAACTAAGGACATCTTTACTCTTGATCCCTCCATATGAATGGAGGTCCCTGATTGCCAGCTGAGATGTCCCTGGTTCTTGTTTCCCTTTGAACAGCTATGTGTTATTGGCTAATTTTTTCACCTTGGCTGCCATAAAAAAGGTTTGTCTTAAGCTTCTATGAATTTGGAACTCAGGGTTTAATCTCTATTAGCACAGAGGACATTTGCCTGGTCGTATCTCTATTGCAAAAATAAACGTTTCTTGGCTGCAATAGCATTTTGAATTTTATTTTCCTCTCCACATATGTCCCTTCTCTACCTAGCCCTAGATAAAGTTTGTGCTATAATATTTATTAGCAATGAGGAGTCCTCTGGGCCAATAGTGGTGTGTGATAGGCCCAGCAGAGTCCCCAGCTAGTCTGCAGGTCAGCGCAGACACAGTAATTTGTGAATCAAGGCAACAGTAACAGTGCTGTGCTACAGCTGTGATTCTCAGTGCACCCTTTGGGTCATGGTTCTGGAAACTGAGCCGACACTTTTTAAAATAAGGTATTGTCATCTGAGTTTTTAAAGTCCTTTGTCCCTGTGCTCTTCTGGTCTATCTCTTTGCATGGATCACCACCTATGCACCCCAAACTTCCCATGGCAGCCTGGACACTGCCACTGGGGAGACAGACGCTGTGCTCTTTGTCACAGATTCTGAGTCCCCTCCCAGTGTTGTTTCAGTTTGTTGGATGCCGAGGTTGTCCACCAGGCAAAGGCAGTCTTGAGGTATTTCCTTTGTCCTCTTCTGGTAGTTCCCAGAGTCACTTCTCAGTCAAGTAAGTACACGCATTGACTCTCAGATGACTTTGCAATTAGAGCCCTGCCAACAGGATAGCTTGTGTTCCCATTCACTAATCTTTCCATTCACTCATACTGAGCGTTCATTACACAGCTCAATGTTAAGAGCCCTCTAACTTGTCATGTGCATGATGTATATAGCAGCACAAGCATTCAAACTAGGTACCAGCACAGCAGTGCACAGCACACAGTGCAGTGGTATCTGGAAAACAACCTCTCTTCGCTATGGCATCTCTAATTGTGCTGAACATTACAGGTTGTGTGCACCTGTCATTGCCCCCAAACCCGTCTCTACCTACCATCAAAATTCCTTACAAATCCCACAGACCCTATGAGAGCACCTGGGGTACACAGGCCAAGGCAGTGGGACAGTGGGACATGCGGAGTGCTTGAAGCTTTGAGACATGACAAGGACACAGGGTAGTAATGATCTAAGCTGTTGTAGTCCAAGTTGCCACTTGAATACCAACTTTCCCCACTTACTCTGTTTGGAAACTCTCTTCACCTAGTCCCAAGGCTACCCTCGGAGGCACCATTTTATTTTACGACACGTCTGTCTTCACAAAAGTCCCCCCAGGGATTTCGTGCTTTTTCCCTTTATTTCCTCAGTTAGCTCTAACTCCATCTTGCCATTCTTTCAGCCTCATTCTTTTTCCCTTCCAATCTGTAATAAAACTAATTGAAAACTACTAGGTATACTTAGCTCAGACAGAGCCCAGATCTGGGCATGCTGTGGAACCATAAGCAACACAAATGTTTGTTGGTGGCTGTGGAAACCACGGGCACAAAGGGTCAGATCCTCCAACACCTGGTCCAAGGACAAGAGGACAAATCCTTTTCCATCTGCCTTCCCAGTCTGCCATCTGAAGCACTACCCAGAAGGCAGGGTCACCCCATTCCCTCCCATGTGTGGCAAGTGGGAGAGTGGTGTTCCCACAGAGACTCCTACACCCTTCTCCTTTCCCTTGGATTGAAAAATAGTTTAATCCCAGCACTTGGGAGGCAGAGGCAGGCGGATCTCTGTGAGTTCGAGACCAGCCTGGTCTACAGAGCTAGTGCCAGGACAGGCTCCA
>NW_004949215.1:126915-138377 GCF_000317375.1 Microtus ochrogaster | reverse complement strand
AAAAAAAAAGAAAAAAAAAAGAAAAAAAAAGAGTTGTTACTTGCTTCCTGAGGGAAGATGAAGTGGAGCGTTTCCCCAGGGCTCTGAGGGAGCACAGCAGTGTCATCAGCCTGTGCTCAACAGGACGACTAGAGGTGAAGGATGCACGGTCTGTAAAGCTCATCTCTGTCCACAGTTGCATAATTCTAGTTACAGAATGCGAGCTTCCTAAAGCGGCTGCCTTCTCCTTTTATTCATCTTGCCACCAGAGGAGGGAAAAAGCATTCATGGTGGTTGGTGCGGATTGTCAACTTGCACAATCTAGTGTCACCTGGGAGGAGAGCCTCTGGGTATGCCTGTGGAGGATTTATCTTGATTGTATTCATTAAAGTGGGAAGACCCATCCACTGTGGGTGGCACCATTCCCTGGGCAGGAGAGCCCAGACTGTATGGAATGGAGGAAGGGAACTGGGCAGCATGGCACAGACATTCAACATCTCTGCTTCCTGTTCATGGACAGGATGTGACCAGCTGCTTCAAGGTTCTGATGCCTTGACTTCCCAACCTTGAGCTGTGAGCTTTTCCTCAGATGCAAACTACACTTCAAAGAGGAAGGGTCTATTAGGTTCTCTAGAAATCAGTAGCCCTATGCATCTCATTCAAGTTTTCCCAGCATTTACCTCTCTTTTGGGATATTATTGGACAGAAGTACAAAATCACGTTTTGTTTAGTCGTGATAACTGGCCTTCAATCAATAAAAACTTGTTTTATCTATCAGCAGTACGAGAGCCTCTAGTGTTGTTACTCTGGGTCCCGTCTGAAGTTCCCCAGGTTCCTCGGGCTTCCAGAAAGCAGGGAAAACAGAGGGTTTCTAGAAGCAGAAAGAATTTCTCATTCCAGGCTCGACAAGTGGCTCAGCTGCTAAGAGCACTGGCTGCTCTTCCAGAGGACTCAAGTTTGACTCCTGGCATCCACACGGCAGTTGGCCGTCTGTAACTCCAGTTCGAAGGGACCCAATGTCCTCTTTGTGCTTCCATGGGCGCTGCATGCACATGGCGCACAGACATTTCTATGGACAAAACACCCACATACATAGGATGAATAGTTTGTTAAAAAAAGAAAGAACTTCCTGACTACCCTAACTGTCGTCATAGAACATACATCCAGTAACTGATGGAAGCAGATGCAGTGATCCACAGCCAAGCACTGGGCTGAGCTCCTGGAGTTCAGCTGAAGAGAGGGAGGAGGGATCATAAGAACCAGGGGGTTAAAGAACATGAACCACAGCTACAGCTGACTGGAGCTAGTGGAAGCTCACAGACTATGAACTGACAGTTGGGAGACCTGTGTAGGACAGAACTAGAGCACATTCTATGCCACTCGGATAGAAAATGAAGTTCTTTTTGTTTATTTAATTTTTTCCATTTTACATACCAATCCCAGTTCCCCCTTCACTCAGATAGAAAATGAAGTTCTTTTTATTTATTTAATTTTTTCCATTTTACATACCAACCCCAGTTCCCCCTCCCTTCCCTTCTCTTGCTTCCCCCCTCATCCCACTTCCCCCATCCCATCCTCCATCCACTCCTTAGAGAGGGCAAGGCCTCCCTTGGGGTATCAACAAAATTTGACATACCAGGTAAAGGCAAGACCAGGCCCCTCCCCTGTCACTGAATGTGAGTGACAGTTATGTGGCTTGGTCTGTTAGGGAGGGGGCTGGCAGTGGGGCCAGGACTTATCTTTATCATGAACTGGCTTTTGGAGCTCATGCCCTATTGTGGGATACCTTGCTCAGCCTTGATGCAGTGGGGAGGGCCCGGTCCTGCCTCAACTTGGTCTGTCAGATTTTGCTGACACCCCAAGGGAGACCTTGCCCTCTCTAAGGACTGGATTGGGGGGAGGGTAGAATGAAGAGAGGTGGGGGTGTGAGAGAGGGAACTGAGGTTGGTATGTAAAATGAAAAAATATTAAATAAACAAAAAGAACTTCACATTCTATCCAAACAGCGTAAAATTGACATCCTATGACATAAAATATTCTTTATGAAATCAGAAATTGCAGGAAAGAAGAAAGTAATCTGCCAGTCTCTTGAAGGAAATGTGTTTACCTCAAGAACCAAACATATCACTCTTTATGCAAAACTCCTGTGATAACTGTGGTCTGCTAAAAGTCAGGGATTACAAGCTTGCTTGTGTGGATACTCAAGGTCTTCTTGTGGGTTTCACCTTTAAAAGTCCTCCCTCACCCCTCTTCTCACGTCAATTCGAGTTTGGCTCAGAGATTGTTGTCCTGCTGGCAGTAATTAATAAATCTTTTAATTATAATTGAATTGAGCCTGTCTTTTCCCCAGGAGCAGGAACTCCATAGCACGCACACACACACACACACACACACGCACACACACACACACACGCACACACACACACACGCACACACACACACGCATACATATGTAGATACATATGTAGTATACATTTAGTGTCACTCATATGTGTGTATGTATTTAGAGTTGAACCCAGGACCGGATATCTGAGAGCTTGTCTCTGGAAAAAGCTGATTTTCCCTCCCTCAGCAGCTATTAATTGGTTGGTTGTATCTCTTCATCTAGGGCTGGGACTTTGTGAAATTTTACCCATGCACGTTGTCACATCAACTGGTATTGTCATTACGCAGGTCTTGTTTAGGTAACTATATTGCTTATTGTCTATATTTCATGGGTACATCATGGGAAGCTATTTTTAAGATTTATTTTTGAAACAGAGGATATACTAATCATGTGCAGTGCTCACTGAGGTCAGAAGAGGGCGTCGGATTTCCCTGGAGCTGGAGATTCAGGTGATTGTGAACCACCCAAGGTGGGTGCTGACAACTGAACTCGGGTCATTTGGGAGAACAGGAAATGCTTTTAATCACAGAGCCATATACCCAGCCTCTGGAAGGGATTTTTTAAGATCTTGGATTCCCAGAACCTGCCCTAGACTGACGAAGGAGACTCCAGGGAGGTAACAGCCAGGCTTTAGTAACTCCTAAGATTCCCAGGTATCCCAGTGTGGTGTCAAATTATGGGTGGTTTGTGCTGATGGCATCCTCAGCTTCCCTCCACTTCCCTATTGTTGACCAAGCTGCCCTAGTCCGAGGGTAATTCTACAACACTCCACTGTCTTCTTGTACTTTAGGCTTGATTTTCCTCTTTCAATCTCCATGTCCATTCTGCTGATTCAGCTTTCATTACGTTTATTTGGTTCTGTATTTTCCTTAGTTCTTAACAACAGTTACAGGGCACATGATATGGGCAGAATAGTACAGTAAGCACTTAGCTGCTACTAAAAACAAAACTAATGCAATAGCACACTCTGTTAAGGTCCATGCTACAGCTATGGGTTTTTGTCTGATAGATAATTGGCATTTTGGCATAATTTATTTCTCTCCCAAGGAAACATCTGCCTTGGTGTATAAATAATGAATCTAAAATAAATAGATAAATTGCAGTAAAATATTAAAGTACCCACAAATAGAGGCCAAAGAAGAATTAACAGCAGTCAGAAACTGAACGTCAACATCTCCTCTAACCAATTCAGCCTTATTCTATGAAGGAGATGCTCAGTTTTCAGCAGACAGGAAAAGACCCAGACTGTACAGCCAGTGAGGTTATTTCTGGGGACAGAATACCTGCTGACTCAAGCTATTTTCTCTTCATTTGTGCAATGACTGTTCTTGGTTATCAACTTGACTACATCTGGAATTAACTAAGACCCACATATGGAGAGCACATCTGTGAGGGATTTTTGCTAATTTAAAGTAGGAAGGTCCACTTCTAATCTGGATCTTTGAGATAGAAAGACATGCCTTGGATCCAGACCGCTTGAAGTGGGAAAAGACATGCCTTTAATCTGGACCTTGAGTTGGGAAGACACACCTTTAAACCAGATCATTTGAACTTAGAAAATCTACCTCTAATCTGAGCTACATCTTCTGTTGGAAACCTAAATAAAGACATACAATCATATATAGTTTATCATATGTATTTTATATAGATATTTATATAGATTATATAATATATTATAAAGAAATATATTTCTAAATTTACATCATAAAATATATTTATTGTGTGATATATATTAAATATAAATTATAATTTATATATATATATATTTGGGATTATTTTATTACTTCTGTTCTCCAGAGAACCTTGAGCTAATACAATCTGAAAGCAAGCCAGAAGCATTTGTCCAGTCTCTAAAATGTGAAATATGAGGAAGAGGAGGAGGAAGAGATGAAGGAGGAAAATAGGTGGAGGAGGTGGTAGAGGAAAAGAAATGAGAAGAAGGTGATGGGAGTAGAGAAAGTGGAAGAGAAAGACAGGCCAGAAGATAGTCCCAGAAACAGAACCCCTGAGTTCTTAGAGGAAGCCACACAGGGCATCTGCCCATTTGTCATCCTGCTGCCCTGCCCTGTAAGTAAGAGCCACCTTGGAACTTCAGAATCCCAAGACTATAATTTCCTGGGCCTGGTGAACCCAGAAATCTGGAAACATTATCTTCTCTACATATCCATCCTGAGAAAATGGCTCTATAATCCTACACTCAGGCCTCAAACCCCTTAATATTCTAACATTGCTCTTCATTTTCCTTTTATAAAAAAATGTTTCTATCCACATATGTTAATTACAAGTAATAATATGATTCATTATGGCAATTTTATATGTGTATGTAATGTGTTTCTATCATATTCATCCCTACTACTCTCTTTTGTGTTCCTCCTCCCAACAGTCCCCTTTTTCTTCCCAATTAGCCCTACTTCTCTTTTCTTCTCTATGGCCCAATGAGTTTCATTAGGGTTGTTTACAGGAGCAGGGAAGAGTTTGTTTACAGAACTATGTGCATCTTACCACTGGCTACACCACTGAAAACAATCTCTCTCCACAGAACATGTTGGGTCTTACAAGCCCCTCCCCTTTCCATGACGGACCTAGGCTTGTAGAGATATTGTGCAGGTACTCATATTTGCTGTTGATTCAGGAGTGCAGCAGCCATGTCATGCCCAGCAGTTGGTGATCCACACTGCTTCCCCATGCCCACTTTCTCTGGCTCTTATATTCTTCTGACTCCTTCCGTGATGTTCCCTGAGCTTTGGAGAAGTTATAGATGTCCCCTTTATGACAAGGTTTTCAACAGCGGTTTTTTCCTCTAATCTTTAAGTCTCTGAAGTCACTTCTGACCCTTACAAAAAGATGTTTCTCTGGCCTGAACCAAAGCTGACAGCAGCAGAAATGTAGTCTCTATGAACAGAAACATAGCTATTTAGAAAACAATAAGACAGACATATCCTGTCCATTTAGCAAAACAACAGCAGTAGCTTCTACATTAGGACACATGACCTCCCTAGCCACTGGCTTTTGACTAAGCATACAGTATCAAACAGGAAGTCTCACCTGTGGAGTAAGCTTCAAATCTGTCAGAAAGTTAGTTACCCCCAGAACAGACTTGCCACTATTGTACCAGCTGACTCGCCTCACTTAGCCAGTTGATACTTGTAGCTGCAGACCACTTGTTCATCTGGGCTGCCTGGCTATCTCAGACCCGAAATAATCACACAGAAACTGTATTAATTAAATCACTGCTTGGCCCATTAGCTCCAGCTTCTTATTGGCTAACTCTTACATATTAATTTGACCCATTTCTATTGATCCGTGTATCGCCACGTAGCAGTGGCTTACTGGAAAAGTTTTCAGCATCTGTCCCCAGCAAGCTCCATGGCTTCTGTCTGACTCTGCCTTCCTCCTCCCATGCTATAGGCCAAACCAGTTCTTTTTTCATTAACCAATAAAAGTAACACATAGACAGAAGGACCTCCCACACCAGATACTGTTGCACACCGGGTCCACAGCTGAGCAAGATAACTGATGGCAATTCTCTGCCAACAGCACTAAGAAAGAGTATTGTTTCTCAATTTCTCCATCTACTTTTACTGTGTTTTTTCTTTCAGGATCAAGCCAGATAGTTTTTCTGACTGATAAAGGCTAGATGCACTTGTTTCCGTGATGTTCCCTGAGCTTTGGAGAAGTTATAGATGTCCCCTTTATGACAAGGTTTTCAACAGTTTAGAAGAAGTAAACAGTTGCAATGCAAATTCTTCACCTTTCCATTCTTGGTAATGGTGGGGATTCAGTCAGCCAAGTCTTCCCAGGGATTGTTGTGGTAACCCTGGTGAAGAAGGCTCACTATTTCTGTGCCACCCTACCCTCAGTGCTGTTGCTCTGCCTCTGGGTCATGGGTCACAGACTTCAGCCTGGTCCTTCTCATTGAGCAGTTAGTCCCTAACACAAATCAAACTGTTGATCACATCTGCAAATTCATGACTGCCAACACCCATGCAGAAGAGAATCATTCCTGTTTAATTGTCCCGTAAACTGAAGCCTGGTGATGTGAGACTTGGAGTAAGAGAAGAGTCAGTTTCAGACCCAGGTGCTGTGAATCTCAATTCAGTGTTTCCACAACGGCACAACTTAAGCTTGGAAACTGGGGTAGACAGTAAGGAAAGATCTAGGACCACTTCCAGACGAGTCTGGGGCTTGTGTGAACAGAGGTAAGTCAGCCGACTCCTAGGCAGTCTATGCAAATTATTAAATGAAGCCATACCAGACGCAGAAGACAAGCACACCATGATCCCGCTCCTAAAGTATCTCAAAAGTTGACCTTATTGAAGTCAGTGGTTATGGGAGGCAGGTGAGAATGGGAAGAGGGAGAGATGGAGAAAGGCTGATTAACTGGCTCCAAGTCATAGTTAGACAGAAGTAAGGCTTCCGGCTGCACAGTGGGGTAGCTGTGGATAGCAACTACCTGCTGCATATTTCAAAGCGGGAGAAAGGAGTCTCAGTGTTTCCACTACATCAAATAATAAGTGTTCCAGGGGAGGTATATAACCTGATTTAAAAATAACACCAATGTAAACATGTTCCAGACATCACCGAGTACACCATAAATACATATATATTAAAACCGTCATTAAAAACAAGTTAAACTTAATGAAAATTGGGGAAGAGTTCAAGGAATTCACTTGAACAACAGGTACTAGGACTCTGCCCGAGATTACAGAGAAGTGAGGACTGGACGGGGATTAGAGTTTTTTCTATTCTTAAAGAAGGCAAGACAGCATCTTCCCCCAACATATTCTCATCCTACAGTTGATTGGTCTGGTCCTCAGAGGAAGCACGCTGACTCTGAAAATGAGATGTTAACCACATGTTTACAGCATCACTGCCCATCTTACACTAATAGGGAAACAAGACAAACCCGTGACGGGTTACACATAAGGGTCAGAAGTTCCTGTGATGGCAGGAGAGGATGGAAGGTCATGTGATACGATGGCCTGACTTTCAGAACCACAGCCTGAAGACCCAATGAGATGGTGACATTGTTTAAAGTCACCTAGAAGACACATGTCTGAGTGTATCAAAGGCATTCCAAAGAGGTTTAACTGAAAAAGGAAGATTTACTCTGAATGTGGGTAATACCACCACATGGGTTAAGGTCCCTCACTGAAAGAGCCAACTGAACATTCTTTCCCAAACCACCTTGTATGCCCAGCAACCTCCCAGATATGAGCAAGTTTCTGCTGTTGCACCTCCTACCATGATGAGCTGCTCCCTCACACTGCAAGTCGAAATAAATCCTTCTTCCCCTTGATGTTTCTTCTAAGATGTTTATTTTGCTTTGGCTTGGTTTGGTTTTTGGTCTGAACGATAAGACAATCAACCAATACAGAGATTGGCACCACAATGTGGAGCCATTGTCTACCACTGTTTATCTCGTCCGTGTGAGTTTCCAGGAAGAATGGGGAAGATTTTGGAGATATGGCTAGAAAAACTTGAGGCATCTGGGAACAGAGCTCAGTGGGAGAGTCTGGTGAAGTTCAAAGACCAAGTAGGAATATGTGCAGCAGGACCTGGGTGCTTGGGGTTTCTGAAACAAGGGCCCTCTTGGGAACCAGAAGCCACTTGTATTGTACTCTGGAAAGGAATCGGAAGATGAGCAGCAAAGCATTGGAGGCAAGGAGAGGCCAGAAAATGCCTCCTCCCTGTTTCCCAGGGTCGTGGTCCTGCTAACACCCTGACTTCAGACATTCAGACTACAGAAATGAGATAAAATTTAAACCACCTAGCTACAGAAAACAAGAAACCCAATAAATGAAACTAGAGAGTGGGTTCGGTGGTTAAAACTAGTGGCTGCTCTTCCAAGTGACTTGGGCTCAATTGCTCTCACCCACAAGGCAGCTCACAACCACCTGTCACTCTAATGCGAGGAGCTCTAGTGACAAACTCAGACCTCCAAGGACATCAGGGATGTGTGCGGTACACAGACGCATATGCAGGCAAAAAAACCTCATACAATACTAAATATTTAAAAAGAAATAAGAAACAAAATAAGGATGGTGAAATAGCCAGGAACTAGCAGAACCCTGGGTCTGAAATGTAGCGGGAAGGAACTTCACTAAAACCAGGGACTATGAGAGAGCCATATTCTCAGCGGAGGAAGGCAGCTCTGCCAATACCAGCCCTGCAAAATGAAATCTGCACCTCACTTTCTGTTCCTCCAGACTGCCCTCTCCTCCTGAATCGCTTTGGCCAAACCAGAGGGGATGCCAAGTAGCAAAGGAAGCAGGTGGATGCAATCCATTAAAGTCAGTCTGCCGGTGAGAACAGTGAACAGCAGACTCACTGCCAAGTCCATAGTAGCCTGTCATCCCTTCTAACCAGAACCTCTCCTCTGCACCAAGCTCTCAGGATCTTTCTGTGTCTCCTGGATGCTCACCATTGCTGTGATGAAGGAACTGACAATGCAGATAACTGAGTGATAACTGGCTGTGATGCTCAAACATAAGCACCATGAGAGAGGAGACCACATCTGTCATTCTTCAGTAGGGTGGGATACACGGTAGAATGCCTAGACTTATGTACCGAGAGCTAGTCAGCCTGACATGAAAAGACCAAGCGTTAAACCAAGAGGGCTTGCCTTTGGTAGTGAATACCATCTATCCTTCATGAGAACCCTGATGACATACTCTGTAATAGCATACAATGTGTCCACCCTCAGTATTTTTACATCCTTCAGAATTCATGGATAAATAGATATTGGGGCCAAGTGAAGGGTGACAGCATTGACTGGAAAAAGCAACTACCACAGGAAATTCAAGCAAACTTGTATTTCCTCAAGGCAGTCTGGTCCCTGTAACATGGGAGGGGTAATCAGTACTTAGGGTGCGGTTTTCAACACTGTCATTGGAAATGTAGGTCCTGGATCCACTCAAACTTTGTGGGAGACCCCATTCTTGCTTTCTTATTTGCCATGGACCCAATTCCAAGTTTCTCTTGCGTTCTCTATTTCCTATTATTAATTGACCTGTTTGACCTCCAAGATTATGGTTTTCAGCTTCCAAAGGGCAAGTTAAAAAAGAATTCAAACATTCCCCTTTTTAAGGTCAGTGGATATTTAGTTTGTCATAAACTGGGATATAGTGGTGGTATCTTTGCTTTTTAATTACAACATTTCTCCCTTCCCTTTCCTCCTTCCCAATCTTCCCATATACCCCTCCCCACTTTTCTTCCAATTCAAACCCTCTTTTTCATCAATTATTATTGTATGAATCTATGTACTTGTATATACATAAATGTTCCTTGTATGTATGTTTTCAGGACTGACCATTGGCACTGGACAACCAATTGGCATATCTAAAAATTTTACACTGTTTTCCTAACTCAGCATAGGTGACTCTGAAGAAGGCAGAGGAGGGCAGATAAACTCAGTGAAGGTCAGGAGATGGCTCAGATTGGGAGAGGATGTCTCGCTGAGCTGTGCTTTTACACAAAGGTGAATTATCCTTGCCCAGCTTTGCCCAGAGGGAATTTGCAGCAAGCACAACAATCATTACAGCATCCCCAGTCACTGCACACACATCCATCTCCTCCTTGATGTTTCTTTTGATTGCATTGGAAAAGCCAATGAATCTTCTTTATATTAGCCGTTAACGTCACAGCAAATGGTCCAGCATGTACATCTAATTAAAAATGAAGTAACAATATCAACTTTTACTTCTAGGGAAGGAAATGAAACCTTGCTGCCTCTCTAGTGGCCTGACTTGGTCACACGGCCGATCTTAAAGGTGGTTTAATCATCGCATCACCAGGAGGCAGGCAACAGCAAGCCTCCGTGCTTGGAAGGAGATTCCTCTAAGCCAGAGTCTAGTGGTGCACACCTGTAATGCCTGCCTTGGGAAGCTGAGAGAAGAGAAAGAAAACTTCAGGGTGTTTCCCTGAATAAAGGGGGAAATGTTCCTATGAGAAAGAGGGAGTGGGACAGCTGTAAACTAGAGCTGACTTTCTCGGGTGCAAGTTTGCCACAGAAAAAGCACGGTGTGAAAGGGGAAGAAACCCAGGCTGCCAGGTAAACCCTGTGCGGAACCCCAAGAAGAATCTTCTTCCTTGTTCATCTCATCTTCTGCAGATTATTCTCAATCCAGAGTTGAAAAAACCAAGCAAGATTAAGAAGCCAAGAGGTACTGGGCAGTGGTGGCACACACCTTTAATCCCAGCAGTCAGGAGTCAGAGGCGGGTGGATCTCTGTGAGTTCGAGGTCAATCTGGTTTACAGAGTGAGTTTCAGGACAGCCAAAGCTACACAGAGAAACCCTGTCTGGAAAAACTTTTAAAAGGAAGAAAGGAAGGGAAGAAAGAAAGAGGGAGGGAGGGAGGGAGAGAGAGACAGAGAGACAGAGAGACAGAGAGACAGAGAGACAGAGAGAGAAGAGAAAGAAGAAGGAGGAGAAGAAAAAGCTGCCAAGAGGAATCTTAGGATGTGTTAGTTATAGACAACGCCTCCGTGCAATTGTATCAGCCTCAGTCCTTGCGAGGCCCCTCTACGCCTTGTCTTTCAGGAGTCACAGAAGATGTGGTGCTGACATCTCAGGTTGGCAGTCAGGCACCCTGAGGAGCCTCAGGTACTTCATAAAAGGGAACACTTGTAGTTAACTCGCACAGTAAGAGTAGACTGACGAAGATGTTCATACAGAGAAAACCGGTGTTCCAAGGTGACACTGATGGGGTGTTCCAAGGTGACACTGATGGCCAACAGCCAGGCTCTGCTCAGCATTACTGAGGCATCTGAGGGCTCTTACTGCCGCCAGCTTCCGGGTTACTTCTGAGCAGCTGAAAACCACTGAGATCCATGTAAACGGCAGGCCAGTAAAACTGGTGGTTTTCTTGAATGTACGATTTACATGGGGATCAGCCACTCTTAACCTCTCTGTGCATTCCTGTTTGCTCAGATAGGCAGTCTGGCTGTGGGTTTCAGCCTAACATGGGGCAGAGAAAATGCCTCTCCTGTCTGCCTAGCTGTGGAATCCAGGTACTTGGTGGCAAGATTCTTTTGGGTTTATTTTTTTTCTGTTTTATTCTTTCTTTAACTCTGGCATTTGGAAAAGTCTAGCATG
>NW_004949215.1:122771-126349 GCF_000317375.1 Microtus ochrogaster | reverse complement strand
CTCACCCTGTCCTCTGAGCCGCTTTGCCTCAGACTGACTACCCACTAACCAAAGGCTATTGGCTGCAACAAGATTTTGTGAGACTCTGACAATCCAATGTGCTTAAACGCCAGATACATGGCTCTGAGAGGCCAGCCCTCAGCCCTCCTATGTTCCCTGGACACCAGATGATGGCTATGTGAAATGGGGGGCAAGGTGAAAGGGCTTCCCCTTCTACCACCTCTTTTCATGGATGAGCCCCAGGGCCATATACCCTGTGTCTTGGGCTGCCAGAGGAAAGTTGTATGTTTCTATTTCATTTCATAAGGAATTCTGCACTTACTCCCCCAAACAGACACACAAGAGCCTGCTATCTCATAATTAAAACTTATAATAACTCATTTTCCTAAACAAAAGACTGTTCCATCCCCAGTACCAAAAGGGGTGTGTGTGATTCCTAACAGCTCTGCACCCTACCACCACCACTTGATGGGGTACTCCTCAAGAACAGGAACTCTATTGGGGTCTTTAAAGTTTTTCAGATATTGTACACACACATTTATGATGGTAGCAGCATGCAGTAGCATGGAACAAATATGGAAAGGACTCCCCAGAGACATGCCCTAGAGATGCCCAAGGGCTCCTGAGCAGACATCAGTCAGGGGAGCAGTGCGCTTGCCCAGGACGCCACATTCAGTTGGAAAGATTACCTGGTGATGGGACAAAGTAAGTTAAGGCGAATGAATGTAACAGCTGTATACATTAAAGTAAGGTCAGATCTCAAGTACTGTGCTTAACTAATCAATCCAGCAATCTTAGGTTTCCTCTTCACCTGCATGCATATGATACAATAGAGGGGCTTAAATTATCCTTCCCCAGCTTAAGGGCAAACCTCGTGAGTATTTATAACTCTCAGAAACAGAAATGTCAGTATAAATATATCACCATGACAACAAATCATTAAGAGAGAAAAATCGATCTCGACTATAGACCTTTGGAGATTAAAGTTGCTTTCATGGAATGTAACAACATTCATTCATTCATTAATTTAATAAAAATTTATTAAGTGCCTACTGTGTGCTGAGTACATTTTTTAAAATCCTGGGAATGTGGCTTTTGAAAGCTCAGGGAGTTTATATTTTAGTGGAAATAAATGGTAAATTAAATTTAAAAGTAATTGTTACATGGTGATAATGTTTATAAAGAAGAATAAAGGAAGAGGAGGAGAAGGAAAAAGGAAAAAGGGGGAGGGAGCAAAGAAGGAAGAGAGGGAAGGGAGACTCAGAGAAGGTGTCCCCGGGGTGGTGAGATTGCAGCTTTCTATGGCTTCTCAAACAGACTGTAGACCAAAGGCGATAGCACAGTGGGGCTTCCACACAGACAGCCTGGCGGCGTTTGTCCTCTCTAAACACCTCTGCAAAATTAACTTTTCATCCAGTTTTAGGATAGGGCAGCAGCTTTTCTGTAAGTCAGAGGGCCCTCCCTTTTCTTGCTAAGCGTTCTTTGACAGGCACTGTTGTTTAAGACTGAATGATGAAATGGGATTGATTGGCACAAACTGTCAAGGGGCAAGTGTTGGGGAGCAGCATGGATGGGTCCATAAGAGATCGAAACTTAGCGCATGAGAAGAAAGAAGACAGAATTCAATTATCGACAGGTGGGAAATGCATTTGGTGCATGCCACTGAGCCCCTACCTTGCCTCTTTCCCTCTCTACCTGACCATATTCTACAGAACGACAAGCTCACCTTGTCCTCCACAGAAGGAAAGAATGTGGAGAGCGTGACCTACTCCCCTGCCTCATCCCAGGCTGACACCAGTCTCCCTGGGACACAACCTCCTCCTTGTCCACAGTTGCAGACCAGTGTCCTTCCCAAACAGCCTTAATAAGCAATGGAGCTGAAATCAAGGATGCGCACCCCAGCGAGTGCCAGCCACAGAGGGAACCAGAGGAGCGGGGTGACTATGAGAAAACGGGGATGCCTTTACAATCCGTACCCAGCCTGAGGTGCCAGGGCTTCTGGAACCACAGGGCCCAGAGAAAGCCCCTGCACTCGTTTCCCTCTCTGTGTCATCTGACGAGGCAATGGGAAGGAAGCCAGCACCCACAGGGGCAATGCCACGGAAACACAGCCTGGGTGTGTGGTCACAGTGCTGTCATATCAAAGGTGTCCCCCCTCCATAAAGACCTCAGCTGTGTTTATGTCACATCTGACTTTAACCCTGAGTAGAGGGCCACCTGCTCCAGTCCCCTAAAAGAGTAACTAAGGCTTCACGCAGCGAGTTGTAAGTAAGGACACAACTCCACGTGGACCAGAGGATCACTGAAATCAGAGAGAGCTCCGGGACAAGGCCCATGTGGGCAGGAAGAGAAATGGAAGCCTTTGGGTTCAGCACCCTAAGCATGCTACCATACTCTTTTCATTCAGCGTCAGAAGCGAAGGGGGTTTAATCGCCATCTTGCCCAGCCCCTCTCACTAAGCTTGTCAAAATGAAAGGACTTCAGTGATCTTCCCATCCCCACAGATCAGCGGATGACCAAAAACACCCGGCTCTCCCATCTCTGGCTCAGCGCTTCCTCCACCAGCCCTGACATCTGAGAGCCACCACACGCACTCCCACCCGGTGTTTACAACCCACATCCCCACTAAGGAAGTCCCTGCCAGTCAACTGAAAAACTTTTCTCCCCCAGCCTGGCTGAGCCCCCGACAAGCTCCTTCAAGGTTTGCAGAGTAAGTACTTTCTTCTGCGCTGTGAGAGTACAAAGCTCCCGATGAAGTCAGAGTGCTTGCCTGAAGCTCAGTTTGTGGTTTCTGATTCTTTCTAAAGAACCTCAAACCCTCCATCCCCACCCTGGATTCCCGGCACTTCTGCTGGACCTTGCATCACACTGAGCACAAAGCTGGGGAAAGAACAAAGCCAGGCTCCCCTCTCTCATCTCAACCTGGGTAACCCCTGCCCAGCACCACAGGGCCTCTGGCTCACTCTGCTAGGGAATAAATGGATCAATGACCAGAGCCTGCCAGGCAGTTTTTCCTCTCACTTTTGTTCAGAGACAAGACATCTCCCATTTCTGTCTTTTTCAAAATAAAAGAAGTTACTTGTCTTAATTGGGGTTCCTATTGCTCCCATGAAACACCATAACCAAAAAAGCAACTCGAGGAGGAAAGGGTTTATTTGGCTTACATTTCCAAATCACTGTTCATCTTTGAAGAAAGTCAGGACAAGAACTCAAATAGGAAAAGTACCTGGAAGCAGGAGCTGATGCAAAGGCCATGGAGGAGCGCTACTTACTGGCCAGCTCTTCATGGCTTGCTTTTTCTGCTTTCTTATAGAACCCAGGACCACCAGCCCAAGGACAGCACCACCCACCATGGACTGGGCCCTTCTGAATCGATCACTAAATAAGAAAATGCCCTACAGCCAGATCTTTTTTTAAAATTTATTTATTTATTGAGGATTTCTGCCTCTTCCCCGCCACCGCCTCCCATTTCCCTCCCCCTCCCCCAATCAAGTCCCTCTCCCTCATCAGCTTGAAGAGCCATCAGGGTTCCCTGACCTGTGGGAAGTCCAAGGACCGCCCACCTCCATCCAGGTTTA
>NW_004949215.1:115095-121651 GCF_000317375.1 Microtus ochrogaster | reverse complement strand
CTTCTCCCAGTCAGTGGGTTGCCTTTTTGTCTTAGTGACAGTGTCCTTTGCTTTACAGAAGCTTCTTAGTTTCAGTAGGTCCCATTTATTCAATGAGGCCCTTAATGTCTGTGCTGCTGGGGTTATACATAGGAAGCGATCTCCTGTGCCCATCTGTTCCTACAGCCAGATCTTAAGGAGCCATTTCTCAATTGAGGTTCCCTCCTTTCAGATGACTCTAGTTTGTGTCAAGTTGACATAGACCTAGCCAACACATTACTTGTATGACAATGTTGTAAAGAAAAAGCCAAGGTATTAAAGGTGTTTTTATATGTTAGCAGTGATGGTTCATTCTGCTCAGCATTGGTCAGTCTTCCATAAGTGCAGGACACAGTCCTGGTCAGTTTCTGAGTCAGCTCACGTGAGAGACAAAGAATTAGACAGGATTGAATTGTTGTAGGCGAAGAGTTGTAACAAATGGGAAGGAAACCCCCATGACTGTGATTTATTCCAAACCTGCATCTGCCCTGTGAGAACTTGAGCCCAACATGCCTGCTCCCACGCTCAATTGTAAGATGAAGAAGGCGGGCCAGGCACAGCCAAGGTCTCTTCTGGTTCTCACCTTCTGCGAGAAGCTGTCCTCATTTGCTTTTAGTTGAAAAAAAAATAAGAAAACCTTTTGACTTTCAGCTATAAGAAGTTAAAAATAAAACAGCCCCTCCGAGTGGGAATCATTAGTCACTCCAGTTACTAGTAGTGAGGTTAATAGTGCGGCCTGCAGCCTGCAGCCTGCAGCCTCCGAGGACATCTGCATAAAGTCATTGCTTGTTCCACTTGTTTAGTCCTCCCAACAACCACTGCTGTTGTTATCTCTCTTTTACAGAAGAAGAAAGCGAAGTGAGAGGAGGTTTGGAGATTGCCCAAGGCCACATCCCAGCGTCTGTGAAACATTTAGTGTCTGCCTGAACTGACTGCTCCATGGCATTTCCCTGTGGAGATATAGTTGCCGCCATCTTTGATGGCGGTGGTGATGTAGTAGTCGTCATTTTTAGATTACAGGAGGTGACGTCTGCCTCTTATGAGCCTTACTGATGTTTCCTTTTGTTCAGATGTTCAGTGAGAACTAGTGGCGACTCCGATGGGTTTAACTTTGCATTCTTCTGTATAAAGATTTGAAGGATAATGAGCTCCAGAAAGACTACATGAATCCATCTGCAAACTTAGTCCTTTGAGAAGTATGGTGGTTTGAGTGAGAATGGCCACATTGGCTCGTTTATTTAAATGCTTGGTCCACAGTTGGTGGAACTGTTTGGGAAGGATTAGGAGGTGTGGTCCTGTTGGAGGAGGTGTGTCACTAGGGGTGGACTTTGAGGTTTCAAAAGATGCCTGCTATTGTGTGTCCGTGTCTGTGTCCTTGTCCATGTGTGTGTGTGTGTGTGTTTCTGGAACAGTGATCCCCAAATTAAATACTTTCTATTGTATGTAAGTCATGGTGTTTTATCACAGCAATAGAAAATCAACTAAGACAGGGAATATTAATCACTCAACATCTTATGTGAAATGATACTTGTTATCACCAGGTAGGATGCTCACAGTCACTTGTATTTATTAACCAAGGGACTGAAACAGGAAGACTCTGTTATTCTGTATTCTACTTTTATGACTGGGAATCCAGAAAAACTGCAGGAGTTGAAACTCCCCTCAACAGGCAGAGCAAAGTAAAATCTGCAAGTGTGACGAGGGGTGCGGTCCCCTCCCTTGAGATCTTCAAATTATAGCTCCATCATGATTATACTTAGACAACTCCCTTATCCCCCGAGGTCCTTCAAATCTTTCATGTCTTTCCCCTGTTAATAACAGCATTCAGGGCTACCTGGGTCGAAGGGAAAGGAGGGGCACGATGAGTCACAAAGGTCCTGAGTCGCCCCTTCAGAAGTCTTGTTGGCCAAAGGACATGACTGCTGAGTAGACAGGAAGCTCTGAGATGGAGTGGGCTTCCCATTGCTGATGTTTTCTTTTTCTTCTAGGGCACTGGAAGAAATGAACAAGAAGGGCAAAAGGTGGGAGCATATCAAGACAAAGGATATGAGCTTCTCCCTGAGTCTGAAGTCTTCCCATGTCTGCAGATCCATGAAGACTTCTTTGTTGTCCTAACAAAAAGTCTCATGCCTCAATTTAAATAAGTATATTTTCCTCTCAGAAGTCCCAATATAGTACAGATAAGTAAGTGGTATATGAAAATAAATGGGATAACCATTCATAAAAACATTGTGCTGAAATTAATTTTTTTTCATAATATGAACATTACTGGGGAAGTTGTTTCATTTATCCTAAATGAACATATTCAAGAATTTGGTTCATAAGTTACATATAACATAGTGTCTCGCTAGTGAAAACAATCGAACAAAAATTGTGAGAATCACAACTCCTCTTTTACTAGTTCCGGACCTTAAAGTAGGTTGCCCAACTTCTCTAAGCCTTTATTCTATCCTTTGTCCATAAACTAGGGAGAGTAAGTTCACAGGGTTATTATAAGAATAAACAACAACTAGTTAGTTGGGATGCCTGTGATGAGCACCCAAAAGTTCTCAGCAATGTTAAATCCTAGAAAACACAAAAGGATCCAGAATGGGATGGAGCTCAGTGCCAATAACTATTAGCATTTTCCAAATCCAATGTACTGCCAGCATGGTTTTTCATAAAAGTGACTTTTATCAGGAGTCTTCTTTACCAAGACTACTCTAAATTAATTCCCTGTTGTAGCATGATTAATAAAAACCCAGAGACAGAAATTGGGGTTCAACTTGAAGGTCAGAAAAGCAAAACAGCCAGCCACTGGCTCTTGCCTCTACCTCAGCCTGAAATGGCGATCCTGCCACAGGAAATCTCAGGATGAGACTGTGTATGAGAGTTGTCTTATATTATATTCTTATATTCCTCCCATCTTATATTCCTCTCAGGTGCTGGGATTAAAGGTATGTGCCACTACCACCCAGTTTCTACAGTAAACTAGTGTGGCTACTGGGATTAAAGATGTGTGTCACCACTACCACCCAGTTTCTACGGTAAACTAGTGTGGCTACTGGGATTAAAGATGTGTGTCACCACTACTACCCAGTTTCTACGGTAAATTAGTGTGGCTACTGGGATTAAAGGTGTGTGCCACCACAACATGGTCTGTAAGGCTGATCAGTGCAGCTGTTTTACTCTCTGAACTTCACGCAAACTTTATCTATTAAAACACAACTGAAATATCACTACACCCTGTGCTATTGATAGTGAAAGTCCAAAAGGCCACATCATCACTGGCTGGGGGAAAATACCCCCTTGATAAATACTAGCCTTAAGGCTCCTTGTCTGTGCCAAGTGAACATGGCTCTACTTCACCAGAGTAGCAGAAAGAAAAAGATTTTCATATGAACCATTTTCCAGTAGACTTGCTCAGACATCTTGGATAAGAACTAGGCAAAGGATTTAAATTTTTAGGAAGTTGGGTCTTGCCTATCTTAGGAATGCTGTCATGCAGGACCTCCCCATGTTGTGGACACAGAGGTCTTTGCACCCACAGATGACTAGGAAAACCAGGAATGTTAAACACTCAGGAGTGTCTCCTCAATGGAGAAGATAAAATACCTGCACTCTACCCAGAAAGTTGAGACTAGATGTAGTTAATGACCTGGCGATCTTTCGCAGTCTGTGGGACCGGGCCTCACCAAATCCAACAGAATGATTACCCCAGACTCTCCATCCCTAGATCTTTATCTTTGGCTCCCAGTTAATAAAACCCATCCTTAAGAGAGACGTCTCATGTTTTCTACGGCCTGCTGACCTCTGTCCTCTCTCGGTCAGAGACCTCACTAGATTCTAAGTCTTTTAGCTATGAACCCACCTTCATGGTTGCACATACTTTGCAAAGGAGTTTCCATGTAGTCACACCTGAAGCTTTATAGGAGACCTGCAATTGGAATGATTGTCACCTGGAAGCCTGGAATGGGAATAATTGTTTTCTGGAAAACTTATCCCAAATTGTACTGTGCTTAAATATGCTAGCAATAAACCGCCTGGTATCACACTCTCTAGAAGTTTGGTCCAGCCTAAGCCAAGCTGAACTAAGTTTACATTCTCACCTCTTTGTGGATCATTTCCCTGCCTGCCATGACACCTGCAGGGACTCCCTCATTAATGTGCCCTTTTAAGAATAGAGCTTTACCTGTCCTTGAAAATGATTGAGTCAATTACTAATATGAAGGGTTCTGTTCTCACATTCTGTGTTGCCGATCTTGTCCCAGAAGGTTAGTTTTTATAGTGCTGCTTGGCCAAGAAAGCCAAGTTCTCCTAAATGATTCTCAAGGATAAATATGTTCATTCTTCAATTAAAAACCACAAGGTCTAGGAGAACTGGGGAAAGAGCCAGGGAATCAGAGTCACAGTCTTGCCAGAGAAATGCGTGTTCTGGTGGGAGACAACAGTGAAGGGTGGTTGTGCCAAGTCACAGGCCCGAGAGAAGCCACTCGAGACTAGAGGAACCCACCACCAGCTAAGGGGGGCTAGAAGCCTGTGTGGGAGTCAAAACTCCACTTTGAACTTTCTGTCTGACTTTGGGCAGGTCAGTAGACCTCTTTGAGTCTTGATGGCATCTGTACAGTTGAGTTGTTCCTGGATTACCTATAAACCTCCTTTAGTGGTAAGCTATGTAGGCATCTGCACAGAAAATGGATTTTAGCTATGGGACAAAAGGGGTCAACTTTGAAAGATTCCCAATATTTGGGGAACCAAAGATCCCTGCCCTGCTGATTCCTTCATGTGATCCCCCCATAAGAATAGTTTATTTTCAAAGAACTAAATGAAATATACTCGCCATTAATCAAAGGGAATTGAAAGTCATTGCCAACCTCACACCCACCTTGCACAGACTCCTGCTCACTTCCCTCAGGACACTCCACCTCTTCTTTAATGCCTTGTCATGATTCTCAGAAACTGTGATCATTCAAGGTTGAAGCTTTTAATCTCCCAGGTATAAAAGGATGTGCAAATAGAATTCAGTTTCCTGTTGCGTCTCTGCCAAGGTCTTACTTAGCCTGGCAATTCTGGGAAAGGGGCCAAAGACCTCATATTTCTTAGCTGTTATTCTCCCTTCCATGCTCAAGTCAGCAGCTGGAGCTTCAGGCTGTGTGTTGTCTTTAGTCTTCCTCCTTCCAAAGTTGTCTAAAGGAAGCTTTTAGAAATGTCCCTGGGAGAATGTAATATACAGCTGGTTGCTAAGTAACCAGAGTATTATCGGGTTCCATTTGAGAATAGTAAGGGAAACCAGAAAGTGTATATGCCTATATTATGGCCTCAAAATTAATCTTATAAACTACGTGAGGTAATGATATTGATTAGGTCTGAGACAGGGCGTGCAGTAAGTCATCGGTATCATCAGAATGAGGCACCACACTTGCACAGGATATAAAGAAAGTAAAGTCTACAGATACAATAACAGCCCTGCACAGCCTTCAAAACAAGCCTGAAAACACAGGACACCTTGCAGTGACTCCACTGAACCTAGGGCCAGGTGCATCATCCCATGACCCCTGATTGAACTCACAGGCATCCACACCCAGCTTTTCATTGGAACTGAAAACTCACTAATATTCCAGCTAATTGACATGTTCCAAACTACATTAACTATGACCATGTATTAAGCATGGAATTATCACCCTTTATGAAAATTTCATGACTTGTTTTTATTTCTCAGAACTTCCCTTCTGAAGATAACTCCCATTAGGACCTTCTTGTGTATTCTCATTTCCAGAATAAGACCAATGTACAAGTTAACTTGTACAATCTCTTCGGAAATCTCTGTAGGGAGATTTCTTCTAGACAACCAAAACCCTCTCATGTCAGAACACAAGTAAAAAATCCTCTGTGTGCTATTGTTCCAAACCAAATCATTCATTGGTCCATTGGCACCTCCTGAAGCAAATTATTTCTAAAATAAAATCTCCCCCTTTTATTCTCTCTCTTTCTGTCTGTCTTTCTCTCTTTCCTGTGTATATGGCCTTTGCTTTTTAAATTAAGCTACTCCACAATGTTTATATTCCACATCTTAGGTCTTCCATCCAGTCGTCCATCAATGATCATCCTGAATTATTTACAAAACAAGTCTTTCTTCCCTTCTTACTCCTGGGTGTTTTATTTTGGTTTGGTTGGCAGGATTCTCTGGGGTTTGGATGATACACTTTTCAGGCCCATCCCATTCCACAGACTGAAAGTTACCATCACTTCACATCATTTGGGGTTCTCTCCTCAGAGACTTGTCCACAGAACAGCAATGACTTGAGCTCCGTCAACCTCATCATCCTCGGAAATGATGGCTGGCTCAGAAAGATTCAAGAGTCTCTAACTACTTTCAGATCCGGCTACCTCTTCGCTATAATGTATGTTCAGGAAATGCAGGGTCGTTGAGCTAACTCTACCATAAAGAATCACAGCTGAGCCGGGCGGTGGTGGCGCACGCCTTTAATCCCAGCACTAGGGAGGCAGAGGCAGGCAGATCTCTGTGAGTTCCAGACCAGCCTGGTCTACAAGAGCTAGT
>NW_004949215.1:111941-114599 GCF_000317375.1 Microtus ochrogaster | reverse complement strand
CTGTTTTCCATGTACTAACCAACTCAACTGTCAGTGCAGAGTGACATGGAAGGAAAATACTGTGGGACCAAACTCACTAACCATGATTTTAATGAGGAAAACATGAGAAAAGTTTTTGCCCCTACTCTCACTTTTTCTCATCTTGCTTGCCAGCGGGGCTTAAGATAGTTCTGCTGTAGTCTTCAGCCTCCACAGCCAAGACATCTGGCCTCCTTGCTCAGCATTGCGCATGCACCACACTAACGCCGCCGTTAGTCAGGCCTGACTCTGCAGCTTGGCGAACGGACCTGGAAGGGCCCCTGTTCCAAGAGAAGTGGAAAGTGGGGGACACATTGGGACCAAGTGCTGGGAAACTGCCCACATCGGCTGCTGACTTAGTCTTCTGTCCAGCTCCTTAGTCCAGCAGATGCAGCTTCCTTATGAGGCACCAGAGGCCCAGGATGCCACATCCTGTGGTTCTCCATACCCCTAAAACCCCACAGTTGAATTCCTTTCCAGTTCAGAGAACCAGAGCTGCTGGCATCGGGCCAACCAACAACAGATGTGAGCCATAACCACCAACTACCCAAGGAGCTTCACAAGGGCAGGCATGAGAATCAGCTTCTTAGAAATTCTCATAATCAGGATCTCTTCAATCATTTACTGCCTGCTCAGAGAGAGGAAGCTGGTAGACTTTCTCGTAATGTTTAATTCATTCTGTTGGGAATTAAGAAGGTTGAAATATTCTAGAGACTTAAGAAGGCTTAGATAGAAGTGAGCAAGTTACTGGGAAGTAGGTGCTATAATTTTACTTGTACTGCTTGGAAAGCTGAAAAATATATATCCTGACATAATTAATGCCCCACGTCACTGCCCCTGTCCCTCACTTTTTGAGTACCTTGTAGTGGACACACACTGAATAGACATACAAAGCCATATGCAACAGGGCCTTGCCTCTCTGAATATTGGACAATGAAAATGAGGGTTCTGGTGACCAGAGTAATATTATCGGCTTGTGCCAGGTCTTGTGAGGGCATCCTTCATTTCCAGTTGTCTGGGAGGAACTCTACTCTGGCTGTCTGAAAGTCTTTTAAAAAATACTTTTCTCCCCTCAAAAAAAAAATAGTCTTTGTTATATACCTTCTACTTAGTAAAGACAGAGACGATAAGGAAGAAAGGGACAAAGTACAAAGTAAGAAACAAAAATATTAATGCCAGGAAATGTTCACACAGAGTGTTTATCATTTGGGTTACATTAATCTGACCTCACCAGAAAGTGCCAAGGTCCAAATTACAAAATATATTTTCTTATGAGCTATGAAAAAATAGGAGAATTCCATGAGTGCTACTGACCTACAAGGAAGGCAAGAAAGAAAGAGGGAGAGAAGAGCTGTGACGGAGTGGTATGCTTAATTGTGTGTAAACAATCTAGAGGCTTAGCACTGGATAAGAGAGGCTGCCAGTGACTGGTGTCTGTGAGCTATAAAGCCGGTGATCTGTGACCTCTGGTTTTCTTACTGTGTCCTTTTCCTGTACACTCCCCTCATCACATCCCTAGTACATTTTCAATCTATTCTCATTAAAACCCAACCTCAAAAGGGGTCATGAAGTCAATTTGCACTAATATTTAGCTAATATCAACAAGGAAAACAAATAAATGTGGGAGGGTGGATAGAAAGATGGCTCAGGGGTTATCAACACTTGCTGCTCATGCAAAGCACCTGGGTCAGTTCCCAGAACCTAAATGGCAACTTAGCTGGCAGCCATGAGCATCCAAGAACAAGCACTGACTGCGATCATCCTCAGTTAGGATGTACTCAACTCTACTCCATTGCCGAAAGAACAAAAGCTGAGCATACACACTGTACTGTTGGTCTTGCCATCACTGAAGCAATCAAATATAAGCAGCACTTTCTTTGAATTTTGATAATTGGCTTCCAAAAAGTGTCATCAGTTTGTCACCAGCATCTTTTAGCAGGTAAAGCTAAAGCAGGTAAAGCTTTCTAGAAAAGCATCATTTAATTAACAGCTCAAAGCAGCAGTTAGCAAAGGCTTTATGTTTTCATTGCTAGTGGGTTAAACTATTTTTCCCAGCTTGATAACAAGTAACTTTCTTCATCTTTCCACCTTCCATCTCTCTTTTTTAAGTTCTCAGTACTTACAGTTGTGATGGTTTGGTTTTGGTTTGGTTTGGTTTTTGGTTTTCCGAGAAAAGGTTTCTCTGTGTGGCTTTTGTAACTGAGGTGAAAGTTTGATGCCCTGAGTTTGCAGACACTAAACCACAGTAACAGCTTTGGTTGAAGATTCTAAGGCAGAGGAGAAACGGAATAAAGGGTTTTTGTTCTGCTGTGTTTCATGGTGTTGGGTACATCACAGAGGTTAAAGCATATTAAACCTACGTTCAGAAACACCCAGTTGTAATTTGGTTAGGGTTAGGGTTTGCCGGCCTCAGCACTGCAGAGTCCACGAGAGCTGTGGGAAATTATGTTGGAGCTTTATTGCCTCCTTGCCCTGATTTTATTTTTGTTTGTTTGATGTTTTCCAGACAGAGTTTCTCTGTGTATCCCTGGCTCTCCTGGAACTCGCTTTGTAGACCAGGCTGGCCTAGAACTCACAGAGATCTGCCTGACTCTGCCTCCTGGGTGCTGGGATTAAAGGTGTGCACCATCACTGCTCTGA
>NW_004949215.1:91173-110216 GCF_000317375.1 Microtus ochrogaster | reverse complement strand
GTTTCAGTGATAGAATCACCAGCCCAATCAAAATAAAATCAAAGAAGCCCATTTTCAGAAAATATGAGCAATTCACAAACATAACATTTTTAATGAAATTCTCATTTTTTCATACAGAAATAGATTGCTTATTTGATGAAAGTGCAAACTCATAGATATTAACTTTTGAATAGAGTAATGGTTTATAATTTCTTTCCTACAGCAGACTGTAGACATTCACTGCTACAGAAATAAATGTGATGAATTCTGCCTTACCCAGACAAACCACACCAGAAAATACATGGCATGTCAAGACAGGATTAAAACATTTGAATGTCTCAGGATTCTTGCTGGTTGGAATGGGAATGGGTACCCTAACAAAGCAGCAGATTTATCTGTCACTATGTCACCCTGTTATCTGCCAACAAGTCCATCTTGGCATGACTCCATACTCGGTGCAGACAACCTTCATAGTATTTTTGATGGAAGTAAATAGGTTAAATCCAATCTAACCTTCCATTCTAATAAGAATCAAGGAAGCAAGAAGAACCAGCTAAATTATTTCACAAGGGAACAACTAATCAAACCCAGAGAGAAAAACTGTGGTTTGGGTTTGGTCTGACTGTGTTCCCTAAGGACTTAGGTGTTGCTCATGGTATTGGAAAGCAGTGTGGATTCTTTAAGAAGCAGAGCTCAGTGGGAAGTACAGCAGCTGCTGAAGGACCTCCATTTGGAAGGAGCTGATGTAGTTCCTGGGCCCCAGTCAAATATTGGGTTTTTGAAAAAAGATTTACTTTATTGTATTTATTTATTTTATGTGCTGTGTCTGCCTGTGCAAATGTGCACCATATACATGCATGGAAATGCCCACAGAGGCCAGAAGAGGATGTTAGATCCCCTGGAGCTGAAGGGGTGGACAGTTGAGAGCTTTTATACAGGTGTTGGCAACCAAACCTGGGTCCTCTACAAGAGGAGCAAATTATCTTAAATGCTGAAAGATTCCTAAGCTTGCAAAGGAACAAGGTTGGTCCTCTGGGCTCTCCAGCCTGGTCTGGCATTGTGTGCTCCTTACTTGCTGTCCTGTTTGATGCTGTTCTCTATAATGTGACATGGGGAGCTCATAAGCTCGGCATCCTGCTCTTTGAACTTCCTGTCTAAGGCTGAGTAAATAAATCTCCCTGCTTTATAAGGCATTCTGCTTGAGTATTTCCTTGTAGTAAAGGAGGACGGATGGGTACAGTGAGATGTTCTGCAGACTAGCGGCCCCATCATTCCCATAAACAGTGATGTGAGAAGGGGAGGGAAACAGAGGCCCTACGGGTACAGGACTTAAAAGTGTGCAAAAGGGACAGAGAAAACTATAACCACTTTGACCAAATACTGTCTTTAAATGGATCTCCATTTTTAATATGTAAAAAATAAATGGGGGAACTGAACAAATTTGACAACAGAGATGTTATTAAGTGATTTGAGGAAATTACTATTGACTTTGGTAGATTGGAATGAGATTGTGACTACGTACAAAAAATTACACTTCTTTGTTAATGTATAATAAAACCAATCATAATGGCTCCACCTGTATTCCTGATATCAAAGAGTTTGAGCTACCGAGATTGCTGCCAGTTTGAAACCAATGTGGACTACAGAGTAAATCCTAGGTCAGCCTGTGCTACAGAACAAAACCCTGCCTCAAAAAGCCACACACAAAGTTAATGGTAATGTATGTTGAAATGTGCAGTAATGACCTGTCATGTTTGTGATGTATTTTTAAATTTTTGAACAAAACAAATAGAAAATATGGTGAATGCTAGCAATTGCTAAGGCTAGGTGACAAACCTATGGTACTCTGGTGTGGGAGGTCCTTCTGTCTGTGTGTTGCTTTCATTGGTTAATAAAGGAACTGCTTTGGGCCTATAGCAGAGCTATAGGGGAACAGAGCTAGGTGGGGAAAACTAAACGAAATGCTGGGAAGAAGAGGCGAAGGGAAAAGCCATGGATCCTCCACCTGAGACAGACGCCGTTAGAGTCTTTGCCAGGAAGCCACTGCCACCTGGCAATATACAAATTAATACACATAAGAGTTAGCCAATGAGAAGCTAGAGCTAATGGGCCAAGAAGTGTTGTAATTAATACAATTTATGTGTGATTATTTTGGTTCTGGGTGGTCGGGCAGAACAAGTGGGCCCTCCTCCTACAAATTAGGCCCAACGTGGGCCTAATGGGCCAAGCAGTGATTTAATTAATACAGTTTTGTGTGATTATTTCAGTTTTGGGTGGCTGGGATGAACAAGCAGCTCCCTGCAACAATACTCTACTAATCCCTTTTGGAATATTTCAAAAACTTTTAATAGAATGTCTTTTTTAATTGGTCAACAAATCTATAGCAGATTTAAACAAATGAAAAAGTGAAACATGATATTGTTTTGAAAATTCATATATTTCTTGAAGAATTCTTCCTGAATCTATAGAAGTCAGAACCAATTAAAACTCTGTGCTCACACATATGCTGTGTAAATTTCCCTGTGGCAATGGGTAAATTCCTGTTCACCCTAGATAAGGTATCAACAACAGTCTAATCAGTGTAGCTTGGCAAAAACAGTGAGCGTGGTTGGTGATACTTACAGGTGTGTTGAAGAGGTTATAAACAGGTCCGTGAGCAATACCCCCTCCATGAGAGCAAGTCAGCGGCCCCCATCACCTACAGGTCTCCCAGGTAGTAGCAATTCAAGAGCACAATAGCCATGGTATGTCCAGATGACAGTGAGACAAAAACTTGATTTATGCCTCACATAATAATGCATCCTGTCTATAACTATACACACATCAAATAAATAAAAACATTAAGAATTATGTGTCCGTTTGGATTCTTACTATTCTTTTTCAGGACACAAGCATAACTGAGGGGATGTCTTAAAATCCTTTCAAGATCTGAGATTATAATAACAGTGAAAAGTGGAGATGTATTACACTTAAGATGGGGAGGGGCATTCCAGACTTCCACATTCCACCAGGGAGCTCCCCTCTGCTGGTTGCCAGGCTCACATTTCCTTCAGGTGAGCAGGTGTCACGGAGATGGCAAGAGGAAGTTTTGTCAGAACTGAAACTGTCTCAATCTCCCAAATGAGAACTTGACAATCGTGATGGTTACAATTGTCAACATGACAGAATTTAGTCACCATGGAAACAAATCTCTAGACACATCTATGAAAGAATTATCTAGATCAGGTTAAGTAAGATAGGAAAAACATTCTAAATGTGGACAGTGCCTTTCCATAGGACAGGGTCACAGACTGAAACAAAAGGAAGAGTGAGCTGAGCACAGACATTCATGGTTCTCTGCCTCTTGACTAGACAGAATGTGGCCACCTGTTTCCTGCTCCTGCTGGCATTTGCCTCCCCTGCATGCCAGATTGCATCCCACAGACCTATAGGCCAAAATCTAATCTTATTTTTTAAGCCACTATTGTCAGGCATTTTCATCATACCAAAAATACAAGTAACTAACATAAAAAAATATTAAACATTTTGAGGCCAGAAATGAGTCTCAGTCCAAAGACCTGGTTAATTTTCAGTCCTGTCTGGTTGCTAAGCTACTATTTGACTCATTAACCCACAAGCCATGGTGGTTCATTCTTCCTGTTCATGGTTTTGTAAAATTGCATTATCAGTTCCAAGTACCAGCCACCTAAATAAGTAGATATTTATTTTAATGAGAATACTGAATCATTGCTACAGAAATATAGCATGTATATCAAAGATATGCAAACTCTTAGATCATTGTTGACTCTTCCTATGCCAGCAAACTTGTCACTTAAATAAGTGAATACTTACATTTAGTGAAACATACTATGCATATTGAACATAATGCAATCATATCCATCACTGAGTCCTATGTCACCAAACACAGTCACCAAGGGTGCAACATCTGACCTCCAGGATACTGTCAGAAAGAAGAAATTATAGTTGGCAACATTTAGATTCACAGCCTTTCACACCAGAAATTCCAACCAAAAAAGCAAGTGAATCTGAGAGGTGGTGGTGCACACCTTTAATCCCAGCACTCGGGGGACACAGACAGGTGGATCTCCGTGAGTTCGAGTCCAACCTAGTCTACAGAGTGAATTTCAGGACAGGCCTGAAGATACACAGAGAAACTCTGTCTCAAAAAAAAAAAAGTGAAGGTCAAATCCATCATATCTACAAACATAGGAAGCTGTCACTCCAATGGTGTCTGATCATTGTGCAATGGTTAGCGAAAGCACATGCTAAGGGAACCACAGCCACTAGCAGGCAGGTAGGGGGATGAAGCAGTAGAGAGAGTGTAGTCTTCCACTGCTGTTGCAGCTTTGACAGCACAAACAACAGAGAATTAGGACAATCTTCTCAAAGTGCAGCTTGTCAAGTCCTCAGGACCCTGAGACCTGTTCAGAGAACGCAGGACACTCAGATCTATTTTCACAATACCAAAGCGATGTTTCCCTTCATCTTGTTGACATTTGCACTGATGTTGCAGAAACAACAATGTTGGGTCAAATGTCGTGTGCCTTAACATGAAGCAATGGAGTCACATCAATTTTCTAATAATATCCACAGTGTTCTTCCCTGCCACATATTCATGAGAAAAAGGGTGGCTTCGGATAAACATTTTATTAACTCTATCAGCTTTCTGGGGTTGCGTGTGCCTGTTTGTATGAATGTGAACATGTATTATTGGACAGTTACAACTCAGGGCCCTGCATTAGTCTGCTCAGGTTGCCATGAGTGTTTATTCTTAAGCAATAGAAACTTATGTTCTCACAGTTCTTGAGTCTAGAACTCAAGGACTGGCAGGGTTGGTTTATTCTGAAGCTTCTCCCCTTGCTTTGCAGATGGACAGTTTCTTGCCACATTTCCACGTGGACTTTCTTCTGTGTGCACACATTCCAAAGTCTCCTCTTCTAAGGACATCATTTGGGTATGCAGACAATGTAGCTATAACATCTGTCATGTCATTAATCAGGGTATTGACTTAGCTGATCTGGCTGGCTACATAGTGCCCCTCTCCTCCCTCCTGTTAACTCTGTATGTATCCCTCCCAAAGCAATGCTCTTGATAGAAAAAGACAACCTTCCCCAATTGAGAAAGACCATCTTTAAATAAAGGGCAAACAAACGAGCCACATTGTGCTCTCAAAATAGAACCTGCAAACAAATTGCCAAGAGTTTCACTTATATTGAACTAGGTCTCACCCTGGCAGCCTCATTTCCAAGTACAGTCATGTTCTGAAGTTAGAGGATATTGTGGAACTCTGTCTCTGGGCCATGACATGGATGTTTCTAACTTGAAATCTGAGCATATATGAATACCTGCAGGATACCCATTAACAGAGTGGATGGACAGGGAGCTCAAAAGGCAGTATGCAGGGCCCCAGAGGATTATAAATTGATATAAAAGTATATAAAAGCTGACAGTTTCCCAAAAATGGGAAGTATTTTCCTCAATATTGTAGCTGCCCAGAAAGAAAGAGAGAGAGAGAGAGAGAGAGAGAGAGAGAGAGAGAGAGAGATTAATGAAACCTGGGATTAGGGATTCAACATGTGTATATGGGAAGACTGGGGCGTAATTCAGCCCATAATACTTACATACACGTAAAAACATTAATTTTAATAAATCCTCAACCCTTGACTATATCTTCTCGGTGGTCTGTGTGACAAAATTGGATGTATGCATAAAGCATTTTTCAGCATGACTTAAACCACAGCCATTATAGTAAACAGAAGCACTGTTTTTCATGAAACAGTTTTATTTGAAAGAGTGACTGGCAGCCATGGCAATTCAAACTTGAGGCATTTTCTTTCAAATGAATAAGCTGAGCTGGTCACATGTTGTATGACTTTTCCTGTTCGGATCTACTGACCCCAGATAGGCACCAATGACAGATCAAGGAAATGGTTCCAAGTCTAGCTTGATGAATCAGTGGGTGCATTGGAGTTGCTAACGCGGCCTGGGCGCGGGGCTACAAGCACATCAACAACTAAAAGGCAACCGCATCAACAAAAAGGTGATGAGCACTGGCCATAACTCACAAAAGCTGCACCTACAGAGCTTGCTAGAAGACTTGTAGTCAAGTCCAGCAGACTCATCTCTCCCCAGAGAATGTTTGCAGCTCATAGAGTCTTAAAGAGGAGCCTTGCAAACTACGAACTCCCTGCACCTTGCCGGAGTCTCCTGATTCTCACTCCATGAGAGAGTGTTTCAATTCAGTGAAAATAACAGCATAACATCAGTTAGGGAAAACTAGCGACTGGAGGCTGGGAGATGGCACAGCAGTTAAAGCAGCTGCTGTGCCAATGTGAGGGCTTGAGTTTGGATGCTCAGAACCCCTGTGAATGTTTGGCCATCATGACAGCCACCTGCAATTCCAGCTTTGGAAGGCAGGGATGGGAGGGATCCTCTGAGCAAGCTGACTGGCAAGATTAGCCATGTCAGTGAGCTCAGACTTTGCTCGAGAACCCTGCTTCAGCCAGCGATGGAAGAGAAATTCAGGGTGATTTTAGACCTTAACCTTGTGCCTCTGCTTGCACTGACATGAGTGTGAACAAATATACCTACACACATGCAAACATGTATACCCACATGTATACCACATACACATGAAAACAGAAGAGATACTGGTGGTGGTGGTGGTGGCCTTAATTACGGCTATATTTTCATATTATATAATTCAGTGTAAACATGAAGCTGCTTTACTCACTGATGAATGATGGATGGTGTCACAAAGCCATCCCTGGGCGGATGTTCCATCTAAACCTTAGAAGGATAATCGTTTAAATATAGCATAATACAATAAGTTCACAAGCATGCTTTCCAACTCCAGGTTCTAACATTCAAGAAACTATCTCTTGTCACATTTTGGCTGTATTAGCAAAAGTACTATTGCCACAAGCCAGGCATGGTGGCTCATACCTGTAGTCCCAACAGTATGGAGGCCAAGGAAGCAGGATCACCATGGGCTCAAGGCTAGCTTGGGCTACAAAGTGAATTCCAGCTTGGGCTACCTAGTAAGACTCTACCTCTAAAATACAAACAAACAATATTGGCACGTATGGAACAAAATAACCTGTAGCCATGGGTTGTTAAGGGTATTTAACATGCCCCCTTAAAAACCTACTACCACCCTTTGGCTAGCCAGACACACTGTCAAATGCCTTCTAAATATTTCTCCTCAGACCCATGTGTCAGAATCCTTCAGTAAGCAGACGTCCCAGACTCCAAAGGAACTGTTTGTATCAAAGGACTCTAGGTGCTAGCTGTCCCTGGGACACAGAAAGGGCAAGCTTTAGGGGTCCAGAGAGAGACAGAGAATGGCGGTGAGTCCACTGTGGGAACAAACGTATGGGAGAAGGGAGGAATGTGTGGAAAAGCTGCGTGGGGGGCAGCCCCAACGAAGTTTGATAAGGGGGGGCTCATCTGCTGAATCAGGATCTGAGAGAATTAGGTTTGGAAGCTGGGCATAGTAAAACCTGACATGCAGAACAGACAGAGAAACAAAGGGAAGGACAGGAGTGGGGATTGAAGGAGGCTTGAAAACAGGGAACCTCTGTTTCCGGCTTCGCTGGAGGAGTTTTGTCGAGGTCCTACAAAGGAAAGGTTAAAGCAAACCAAATTTAGGCCAGAGGTTTGGGTTGTCAAGGGACATATTGGAACCAGTCCAAGATCTGACTTGAAGGCCGTTTGAAACATTTTAGAGGACAATCCAAAGGCTGTCTTTGGGAATTGAGGAGACTGTCTATGTTTGTGGGTCTAAAATGCGCCAGGGCTCATTCCTCTTCTGGAATGTCCCCCAGAGATGGAAGTGCCATCAGAAGAAAGTTCCCAAGGAATCAAACTCCCTGGGGCCTGAAACAGGAGACGTCCCAGGGTGCCCCTGGAAAGTGGGTTAGCCCTTACCTACTATGTGCTGAGCAGTAGAATGACCTGTGTTAAGCGTAGAACTGGGAGTGGCAAAAATGGCCGTCTCAGATGCTGGAGATAGTGTTAGGATAAGACAGTGAGCTTACCACTCCTGCCGACAGAGTTAAGACAAAACTCTTACTCCTATCACATGGCCATGAGGAGCTAGAAACCCTGACCCCAGGTGGGGTGAGGTCCTGGGTGGCATACTGGCTGGCCAACATTCAGCCTTAGTTTTAAGGGTGGAGTGACCTTCTGAAGGAAGGAGAGATAAGAAACCAGAGCTGGGGGATAGGCTAGAAGTCCTGTGAAGGAAGGGGTCTGGTGAGGCTGTAACCATCTGGGAAGCCTTTCTTGGTCTTTGGTGTCAATGAGTAAGAATTTATATATAAGAATTAAATGTGTTGGAAGAAATAAAGGATGGGAGTTTAGATGACCCCCAAACAGCAAGATCCCAAACATTTACTTAATGCCAGAGAGGTGGCAGCGATGTGGACACATGACCCAGAAACACAGTGACCAGAGTTCTAGAGAATGTAAACTACATGCTTCAAGGTAGGGTACTATAGGAAAATGGACAGAGGGTTTCCTTAAGGTAAGAATGGGGAAACTGGATAACCATCCAATTTCTCAGATAAACTGTGTTTGAAATGGCAGACTCTGTTGTTTCTTTTCGCAAGGCTGGTGTCTGAGGTCAGGGTCAGTTGCTTTTCTTCTGTAGTATCCAAATGGTTAGTTTCCTGAGACTCTGAGTTCAGTGTAGGAGCTTGGCTTGTGGGTAGAAGTTCTTTACTCTGAATCTGTAGCTCTCAGCTATTTCTGTTGTGACTATGTTCTGTAATAAACATCTCTAAATTTTCAGTGGTTTAATGTCTTGCTTTTGCAGCAGGCCAGCTGAACTTGGCTTCAAGACATGAGTTGTATTCAAGTCGATTCTGCATGATATGAAAGGACCCAGGCAGAAGCAGCAACAAATTTCTACATCATAGAAGGCTCAAGAACACTGGCAGAAATCCACAATGAGGAGTCCCTGCTTGGAATAGAAATACTGTCATTTGTGTCCAAAACGCCAATGTCAAGAGAGTAGGGGTACATCACACCTATAGCAGATCATGCGGGATCAAATCTGGATGCATACATCTGTGAAGGAAGGGAATGAAGATCTGGGAACTCTAACAGCTGTATCCTCATTGGGGTACCAACTTTTCTTTTCCCGCAATAGTCTCACTCACAGCAGTTTCTCATGCTGCTTCTTGGTAAAGTTTACACCAATACTAGGAAGAGTCTGTGCATGCCATATTAACCAGTTTGATTAGTTCTTCAGTGACCAACCACCTCTGGAAGACTAACCCTCAGCAGGAGCTACAGTCAGGGATCTGAGTTACAGAGGTACTCTGGACCTCTGCATGTGGTCATTGCATCTAGGTGGATAGGAGTCATTAAAAGACCACAAGTAAAATAGCAACATCTAAATTAAGTCATGAACTTCTCTAAGACCTCCAGGGAGTGAATATCAATATTTTTTCAGTCCTACTCTTTTATATAAACACAACACTCATACATTCACATCACTCAACATCTAACAAAGTCACTTAAGTCACATCTTGTGAGGCTGAACCAGCTCTGCAGGTCCCGACACAAGTCCAGGACCTCTGAGGGAATAAGCCGCAACCAGAGACCTCTGTGGGTCCAGGGTACGGATCTAGAACCAGCGAGAAAGAAAAAAATTTCCAATCAAATGGACCTAAGACAAGCTGGTGTAGATCTCCTAATATTTAACAAAATAGACTTCAAACTAAAATCAATCAAAAGAGACAAAAGAAAGACATTTCATATTAGTCACAGGAAAAATCCATCAAGAGGAAATCTCAATATTAAATATCTATGCCCTGAATACAAGGGCACCTTCATATGTAAAGAAACACTTCTAAAGCTTAACAGCTTAACTCACATATTAAACCCCACACACTAATAGTGGGAGACTTCAGCACTCTACTCTCATCACTAGACAGACAAAAAAAATTTAACAAAGAAAAAAAAGAACCTCTTTGTTTTCATGTCCCAACAGCCATCCTCACAATGATCAAAAACAAACAAGATTAGCATTGGAGGCCTATAGGAAAGACCCAAAGGGCGTAACTCAGCCCAAAGCAGAAGTCAAATATCTGTATAACTAAGATATATGTATTGTATTCAGGCAGAGTTACTGTCTCTGCTTGCTCTGGTTGTGCCCTGACCAAGGGCACTGGGCCAGAAGACCTAACTAGACTGTATGTGGCCCTAGTACTGGATAGCACCAGCTGGAGAACTGAATACTGTTTTTAAAGCCCACAAAAAAGAGTTCTCTTTACCAAGCTGGAACCTATGGTACCGTCTCTGCAAGCCCAGCAGGTTGTCATTTCTGACTCACACAAAGTGCCATATGGGCTACTGGCTCCAAATTAAGCAACTGGGAGGTCAGTGAAGAGGATAGAAATTTTTAATTTACTTGAAAGCCTTTTGCGGACCGTATAACACTATTCAAGTGAAAAGTAGGCCGGCAAAGGTGGTTCTGAGACTTAGCAGGAGGGAGGAAAAATTATATTGGCCACAAACATTCTCTGCCTAACCCACAGCACGTAGAACACACGGGAGACTTTCAGACAGCTAACACACTCCTCCCTGGGGAACCATCTCAGCGAAGACTGGACAAAAAGTATGGATAGGAGTAAACTTGACAATTTCTGACGTCCACTATGACCCCCAGGGTCTCCAGCCTGCAGGGCAGTGAGCATTGGACAGTAGTGCCCAGACAAGTCTGGCCTGAACTAACTGGCGAATCCTTTGATCTCGCTGTGGTTTGACTTGCAGAAGACATCTGGCTGGGGGTTCTCAGACACACATAATGCAGAGCCCAGGGAAGGTTTCTGTAAAGCTCTGAAACACCGTGATTGGAGGGATACGAGCACAGTGTTACAAACCCCACTGGGGACCTGTACAAAAACTGCAAGGGTGCAGAGTCATCTCCCTGGGAAGTGCCCTGCCTGTCAGGTGTCCTGGAGGATAAACCCGGTGGGGCAGCCTGTCCTCCTTGTTTGGAAGCCTGGGAAAATGTCAGGAAGTTGACTGGACATGAGATGACCCCTCCTGCTGGCCTCTGCCTGTTTGCTGGGTAAAAATGTTATCTCATCATTTCCTTTCATTGCAAATGAGGAAGACAAAGGGGCTTTGTTAAATACGTACCCTTGTCTTGCTTTCCTGTTGGTTCTGCAACACTCAAAGAGCTAAATGAGCCCTTCCCTGGGGAATTTGGGGAGTTGGGTCCCTAGAGAAATTTTCCCAAGTTCTTTTTCTTTTTTTTTTTCTTTCTTTTTTCTTTTTTTCTTTTTTTTGCAGTTTGGGAAGATGGGCTTGAGGGAAGTTGATTCGTTGGTAGGCCAGTTCACCAGCCACACTTAGGAACGCTGAAGTTTTATATGGAGGAACTAACTGACACTTCATGTCACTTCTCCCTCTCCTTTGCTGTGCAATGTGTTCTCTGACCTTAAAGCCACATGACAAGTGTGGAAGTCTCCACTCTGGAGCTGTCCTGGATCCAAGACCTGATAGTGCTGGATATTTGAGACAAGCAGTTTATTTGTGGGTCTAAGAAATGGAACAGTTCTAAGCAGCAGAAAGCTCAGCTAAGAGAATGTCGTGTGTTCTGTGCCAGAAACGTTCGCTGCGGAATATGTTGTTCCCACTTGGTTCTCAAGCAACGAGCTCCTATAGGCAAACTCGTCCTCACACACATCTGTGAAGTCATGATGAGACATCTGGATGAGCAGCTAGTGCCATGTTTAAAGTACAGAAGCATGAAAGCCCTCCAGCCATGAAGTCAACAGAAAGAAGTTGGGGAAGAGTCATGGAGGTTTTTGGAATGGCCTCAGTGGCTGTGCGACAGACAAGCTCGTCTTTGGACAAGGAACCCAAGTGATTGTGGAACCAAGTAAGTTGTTTATTTGTCTGAATTTGGGGCTAAGGGATCTTCTACCTAGGTGGAAGTACAAGGAAATGTGAAAGAAATACTATGGATAACCCAGCGGTCCAGTACTGTCCAGGAAGATGTCTAGAAGAGATGAGCTATGGTTAGCTTCTCCATAGGAGCTGGGGCACCTACAAAAAAATAGAATTGGGGGATTTAAAATTACCTATGCACTCAGAAGAACCTGAGAGGATTGTGCCTTCTCCATGGAATCAGGTCAAACTGTAGAAACCAAAGTGGGACAGCTTGAGCAGGATCGGGATGAATCTGAGCTCAGGTGGTCCTGTAGCAGTGGCTCCAGATTTAAATAATGTTGACCTTCCATAGGTCAAACACCTGCTCCTAGAAGAGCATATGATGAATCAGAGTCCTGGACGTGGAGCGTGAAGCCAGAATAAGTGGCCATTCACTACAAATATGTGAGCACGGTCCTCTGTGGAAGGAAGGTGTGCAGACACTCGGGTCTACTTATTCAAACTGCAGCTTGAAGCCGCTACTAGAGAGAAATAAGGAGGAAGCAGTGTGGTTCCCAGTGAGACCAGATCCAAGAATGGGAATTAAGTGAGTGTGTGGGACTTCCAGCCAAGAGATACTTAAAAGTCTGTGGGAACTCCCTATGTGCCTTCAGAACCCGTGTTCCTAGCTGTTCTAAAGCAGCGGCGCTAAAAGTGTTGAAAGAATGCGCTCTACACAAAAGGTGTCTTTTAGCATCACTTAAGTTGACATCTAAATTCAACAATTTCTTGTTATTAAAAAAGACAGTGATTTCTATTTGGTAGAAGCTGCCAGTTATTGCAGTCAGGTAGTGGTTATTGCCCTAAGCCAGGGGTCTACTGGTCAGCAAACTCCATTAAAGTATAGCGACACGCAAATCTTAGCCTAGTGACACGCACCAGTAGCCACAGGCCATCAGCCTGGCTTTTAGGAAAGAAACAAGTGCTCTCTGCCCTGCTAATTTGAAGCTCAGTTTGTTTTCCAAGGTCAAGAAGGAGCTCTGGGGAGGCCAGATGGGGACTGAGGTGGGGCAGGCTCCACTCACTCAAAGAACTGTAGGAACAGGAGGGTCCTGTGTGGGCAGTGAAGGAAGTGAAGGATCTGGAGACCGGAAGGGAAACCCAAGCTTGGGGGGCATCTTCAGACCTCCCAAGGCCACCTACTGTAGAGGCTCAGAGCCTGAAGAGACAGACCTGAGGCTGAACAGAAGCTCATGTTCACAGCTTTTGTTTTTGTCATAGGAAAAGTTCATAAAGTCGAGCAACTCAGGCTATTTATTGCCTTTCCATTTCTTTGACTTTGAAACTTCTCACTGAAACAGCAGCATGTCCCCACCCAGTGAGGTGGTGGCCGATTTCCCTAATCTCCCCTTGTTCACAGGGCTCTTTAATGAGTTAACTTTTTCTGATCCACTGGGCCGGTGTCCCCCAGGTGTAGAATAGCAGAAATCACTTCTCAAATCCATAAGGCTCAAAGTTTCCTTTTAATTATATTCTAACTTCAAATGTGAGTGAACTTAAGGAAAAATGATTTGGCAGACTGTGACAGGTGGATATGAATGACCCTCTTCCCCCTCCACAAAAAGAGAGATGTGATTCATTGAAGTTTGCCAGACACCCAGCCAGTGCACCCCATTATTCTGTGAGCTAGAAAAGATGAGGTGCATCTAGGGGTAGGATCCAGAACATTTTTGAATGGTGTCTTCCTTTTAGCCACCCAATGCTGGATTAATGAGGGACAGCTGCAAACAGGGCCTTTGTCTTCTCTGAAGCCAACTTTTTTTGATCCTTTCTTTGAAAGCCTCTTTCAAGCTCCTTCTTGCGAGGTTTCCAGGAAGGCCCAGACTGGCTGATCCTATCCTACAGCAGCAGGTCCCACCAGGTATTCTAGGCCAGTGGACAGAGTTTACATGGAAAATAAACCCGGGGAGACCATAGTCCTCAGAGACCTCTCCCTGAATGAAAGGAGCTGTACGGTGCCTTCCAGGGCTGTCTGGTAATCATACACCACCCTTACATCAAACATGGCTTTTGAATGCCTACCTTGCTTCAGCTCAGGTATTCAGGCTCATGGTGACCTTCTGGGATTAGTTGCTGTTTTGTCTTTTACAAACAAGGAAAATAAATCTTGCTGGAAGGGGGGTTACCTGAGATCATACAGCTTAGCCCAACTCTAATTTGAATTACCTGCACCTGTGCTTTCTAAGGTCCCTGTGTTCTGTCAGGTTGTACCTCCACACGTGGAGGGTTTCCCACCAGAAGAGCCATTCCTGCAGGACTTTGTGGTATTTCCTTTCCAGCACCTCCCTCACCAAGGAAGGGCTCCTACCCCATATCCAAGCCAGATACCCAGAAAGTCATCCCTCCCAGGAGGCCGAGGACAGGCTCCTCCATACTCACATTGCGGCTTTAGAGCCCAAGAGTCCCTAACCTAAAAATTCCCAGACAGCAGTCAGAGTATCTTCCTTCTGACAGGAGACTCTGGGTTTACCTTTCTTATTCTTCCCAGTCACTGGCTCTTCAACAGTGCCCCCCCATTCCTTTCTCATGAGCATCTCTCAGAACAGAGTCTTTAAGTGTGCAGCTCTCTCCCTAGAGCCATTTCCCACCAGGGACGGGTATAGCTTTCTCCCAATCCCTGCTTAAAATGTGAGGCCTTTCCAACCCACCTCAAAAGCCTATTATTTATAGTCCTGTCCATCTAAAAATATCTGTTGGTTTATCTCCACGGAGATAAACATGATAAGATTCGCCATCCACAAGGACATTTAAGACACTGAATCTGTTTTGTTCCTTGAGTGACTCGGTCCATCAAGGACACCTCAGTTGTGGTCTAAAGGAAAGGAAACCAAAATGGAAGCGTGCTAGGTGATGACAAGCCAAGATTCAAGAAGTAAAAGAAAAGTCCCAAGTAGGAAGGACCAGTGCGTGATTTTAAATGAAGGAGTATTGTTGGAAAGGTAGCATTTGGTGTGGCAGAACGTGCCCCGCAGCTCCCTGGAGGAAGAAACTTCCAGGCAAAGGGGGCGTAGTCTCTCTGGAGTGTGTGAGGGACTGTCAGGAGACGAGGGCTGGGTGAGAGAAAGAGCCAGGGAACAAATTTGAAAGAGAGACTGGAGAGAGGGCACAGTCAGTAAAGCATTTACCATGCAGATATGAGAACTTGAGTTCAGATCTCCAGAACCCATGTAAAAAGCCCGGCACAGCGGCACATGCCTGCTGTCCTAGTACTGGGAAGGCAGAGACAGACAGACCCCTGAACTCACAGTCCAGAGAGTTTTGCTTAGCCAATGAGTTCCAGGTTCCGTGAAAGATCCTAGCTCAGAAAGCAGAAAATGATAAAGGAAGATATCCAACATCTGCCTCTGGTTTACACACACACACACTCACACACACATACACACATATGCACACACACGCGCACACATACACACACACACACATAACTTGCATAAATAAGCTATGTGGGTGGGTTGGTGGTAAGGAGACAGAGACACAAATAGGGAAAATAAGCCAGTAGTGGAGGTGGGGAAGGGTCGCTTACAAGCTACTGTAAGGACTTACACTCTTTGAGAGGGAAGGCTAGACAGTGGAATAGAGATCATAACTGACTTGGATCAAGGAACAGAGAAACCTGGATTCCAGTCTTCAGCTGTAACACTAGGAAGTGATCACCATCCTCACGTCAGAGAACACCAAAAATGAGACTCCTTCTCCCTCTGTAACCACTCCCAGCATTCCCCCTGAGTCTGAGCTCTGTCCTTACTAAATTACATCTCTTCTGCTTCGAGTAAAATTCCTCCTCCCTCAGTCTAGACCTAATAAAATTCTCGGAATTACATTGGTACGGTGTAGCTTACAGATGCTCTGCACTTATTCTCCCATTATCTTACAACCTGCCAATAGGAAAGACATTTCTTCACTTTATAAGGAAGAAAATAGTGCTCCCTTAACATCATAAAGATCATAACCACTAACGGTCTTCTGACATCTTGTTCACCACAACTAAAAACTACCCTTTCTTTTAGTGATTCTCAGAGTACTTCTGTCTTCCGTGGGTCCTAAACTGACCTGAAAACGTACAGTCTCCCCTTGGGTTTTTGAGTGACATGTAGGCAGTCTAATGGAGGGATGTTGTACAAATAACAGAGCTAACTTATCAGTCACTTCTAAGTATGCGTATAGCATTCAAGGTTTCTAAAGTGTGGCATTCATGGGCATGTGCCTCCCATGGACAGGGGACTCTGATTCTCTCATGTACTGGAAAGTATAGCGGCTGCATGCTCACACTTGGCAAAGACACGGTGCTTTTACTGAACTGCAGCAGAATTTCTAAAAGGTTAGGCTGAGTGAAGTCCATAGCTCAGTGGACTTTGCCACACCTTCCTGTTGCCCAGAGCTTAAGAACCACCGCTCTAGGCTGGGCAGCGGTGGCGCACACCTTTAATCCCAGCACTCAGGGGACAGAGACAGGTGGATCTCTATGAGTTTGAGGTCAGTCTGGGCTACAGAGCAAGTACCAGATCAGGCTCCAAACCTACACAGAGAAACCCTGCCTAAGAACCACTGCTCTAGGACCAATGTTATATATTTTGTCACTATTGAATAAATAGTAATAATAATAACAATTTATAATAAAAACTCCTTGCCAGTTTATATTCCTTATCTCTCCTTTAGAGGACAAATTTTGTTAAAATGTCACAAGAGAAAAGCTTGGATTTCTACATGACGCAGGAGTTCCCCCTCTGTTTGTCTTGGAGAATAGCCGCTAGAAGAAAAGAAATAAGACCAGCGGGACAGGAAATCCCAGTCAGCAGATAGCACATAGCTTGGCATCTGAAGCAAGGGTTGCGGGTTGCTGTAAGAGGAGTAAATTGGTTTTGGATTAGGCTTACTGGCTGAGGCAAAGAACTGATCTTTCTCAGAGGAGCCTGTTTATCCAGAGGTCGAATCATGTAACTCATTCTTCTTCCTCTGTGATCATGTTTTTTTTGACAATATCTTTGTTGCCTATGTTCCTAAGTCACCAGATCAGATGTCTCAAATGACGGAAAACTTCACCCAGTGGGGCTAATTACCCAAGAGATGGTTTTAGGATCAGGGACTAAATGTCTGATTAAAGTCGGGTGAGTTTGTGTTTCAGTTAGCTTTCCTGAGCTCATGTCCCTTCTGGCAAGGCCTCATTGTCCTCCAGAAAAATTGTTCAACTTCTGTGCTCTCACCACAACCTGGCCCAGGCCATGGCTGTCGTGAGGTGTGACGAGAAATTTGTTCAATGACAACTGAGAACCAAGTTTCCTTCCTTCTGTTTGGCAACTCTGGGACATCACTGAACTCTGATTTCCTCTGGTTACATGAAAGAGCTCCAAGGAACCTTTTGACTTGGACACACTATGATGCTAACAATGCTCCAAATAACAAGACCAAATCTGACAAGAAACCAAGGGAAGTGCAGCATCATGAATATCTTGTGGCCATCAAAATTCTGTGATTTTTGTGAAAAAATAGCACAGAGAGCCTGCTTTCTCTATGTATCTTTCTAGCAGCCTGTGTAGATCACAGGGGGCTCAACAAATGGGAGCCAGCGCTATTTTCGGTCCCAGCACCCATTTCCCTGGCTCCATGAATGAAAACTGGGTTCTGGAGGGCTTAAGAAAGCGGCCCAGCCACACTTGCTATCTTTACCCCCACTGACAGCACCAGCTCACGAAGCTGGTTATGATGGCTGCTATAGTGTAGACTCTAGTGTTTAAGTAGTATAAGGTTTTGATATGGATAATGTTTGACTTAGCTACAGGAACTCTTGAACAATGCTTATGTTATGAACTCTTGACCAGACCCAAGCGACCCTTGCCCTCAAGCACTTTGCCCTTTCCTGTCCAGCTGATGCATGACCTGGTGGTCATTAGCTTACTTGAACCTTCCTATAACTATTTTTGCTTATGATGGCCATTTAGCATTTTGGCAAAACTAAAACGATTTTTTTCTCTTAGGGAAAATGAGATATTCTGCCAAAAAATCTAGGGATAAGAGATGGCAAATTAAGGAGCTAATAGCCAAAAACCTAGGGACATTCCTAAATAGCAACAATTAGAAGATAAAAGGAGTTAAACAGTCTGCAAAATGCAGTGCTTAGATCTCTGAAACCTTCGTGTGCTTCTATTCCTCACGCTACCCTCATCTGCCAACCCTATGCCAACAGACGAGGTGGACTGGAAGGGATGAGTAGCAAAGAGCCCAACTGATGCCTAAGCAAATACTGAACCAGTGCAGCCTATCTATAGGAATGGGTGCTCTCTCATCATAGAACCACATTGTGCTCATACCCTTAGAGCAGTGGTTCCCAACCCATGGGTCATGACTCCTCGGAGGGGAGTACGTGACCCTTTAACAGGAGTCACGCATCAGATATCCTGCATATCAGATATTTACATTATGATTTATAACGGTAGCAAAATTACAGTCACGAAGCAGCAATGAAATATGTTTATGGTTGGGGTTCATGACAACATGAGGACCTGTATTAAAGGGTTTCATCATCAGGAAGGGTGAGAACCACGGCCTTGGAGTTACTGTAGCTCAGTTTCAATGGCTGAAGTGTCTCAGGACATTGGGGGTGGGGTCTAAATCTGAAATTCATTAGTTGCTGCAGTGAATTAGAATAGAATTTGAGGGCCAATTGGTCTTTCATAAGAAAAATACTTGATGCACAATCGAAAACCCTATCCTGAAGATTAATAAGAATAGATTTTCTACAACTACCTTGAAAAGCCATAGGTCAGGTTCTGGTTCTGGTTCTGGTTCTGGTTTCTCTCTGGTCGGGAACTAGGGCCACAAAAGCTTGGATCAGATGAGCCTCTCTCACTCTCAGGGAAAAAAGAGTTGTCATGGTGTAGAAAGGAGGGTTAGAAACATTGAAAAGACACGAAAGAAGCCATTAAATGTACTCTAATATCTCTCTGTCTATTGAGAGATGGACCGATCTGCCATCTAGGTCTCTTTTCTTTTTCCTTGAAAACTTGCATTAAACCAGCAAGGTTGACTGCAGGCTAGGTGATCCCCAAGATCCCTTCCTCATCTTGGTCTCTTTTCTTTTCTTTCTCTTTTCCCTTGAGAACTTGCATTACACCAGCAAG